>NC_053024.1:495392903-495565916 GCF_003073215.2 Triticum urartu
ACAAGCATTTCTCAATTTCACAACTATTCAACTAGCACGACTTTGATATTATTACCTCCATATCTCAAAACAATCATCAAGCATCAAACTTTTCTTAGTATTCAACACACTCATAAGAAAGTTTTATTATTAATTTTGCATACCAAAGCATATTAGGATTTTAAGCAAATTACCATGCTATTTAAGACTCTCAAAATAATATAAGTGAAGTATGAGAGTTCATCTATTTCTTCAAAATAAAACTACCACCATGCTCTAAAAGGTATAAGTGAAGCACTAGAGCAAATGACAAACTACTCCGAAAGATATAAGTGAAGATCAATGAGTAGTCGAATAATTATGCAACTATGTGAAGACTCTCTAACATTTCATAATTTCAGATCTCGGTATCCTATTCAAACAGCAAGCAAAGCAAAATAAAATGACATTCTAAGAATGGAAACATCATGTGAAGAAGCAAAAACTTAGGATCAACCGAAACTAACCGATAATTGTTGAAGAAGAAAGGTGGGATGCCAACCGGGGCATCCCCAAGCTTAGATGCTTGAGACTTCTTGAAGTATTATCTTGGGGTGCCTTGGGCATACCCAAGCTTGAGATTTTGTGTCTCCTTAATTCCTCTCATATCACGGTCTCCCTAAATCTCAAAAGCTTCATCCACACAAAACTCAACAAGGACTCGTGAGATAAGTTAGTATAAACCATTGCAAGAACCTTATCATACTCTACTATAGCAAATCACTAAAATTATTATTCAACATTGCATACTAAATGCCTCTGCATATTTAATATTCCTATCCTCAAATAGAATCGTTAAAGAAGCAAACATATGCAAACAATGCAAACATAACAGCAATCTGCCTAAACAGGACAGTCTGTAAAGAATGCTGCAACATCCATACTTCCCTAGCTCCAAAAATTATGAAAGAAAATTCCCACTGTAGTAAATTTATCAGATCTTAATATGCAAAAGGTTTCAACATTTTATCACATTCTGACTTTTCTAGGGAATTATTGCAACAGCGGTAAACTTTCCGTTTTCAAACAGCAACAAGTGGACTTCTAAAATAGGCATAGTAAAGACTATCAATGCCACTTTTATTGAAATAAAATATGAAAACATTGTTCTAAATAACAGCAAGAAAATCCTAACAAAATAAATTGATGCTCCAAGCAAAACACATAGCATGTGGCGAATAAAAATATAGCTCCAAGTAAAGTTACCGATGAACGAAGACGAAAGAGGGGATGCCTTCCGGGGCATCCCCAAGCTTAGGCTCTTGGTTTTCCTTGAATATTACCTTGGGGTGCCTTGGGCATCCCCAAGCTTAGGCTCTTTCCACTCCTTATTCCATAGTCCATCGAATCTTTACCCAAAACTTGAAAACTTCACAACGCAAAACTTAAAGTAGAAAACTTGTGAGCTCCGTTAGTATAAGAAAATAAATCACCACTTCAAGGTACTGTAATGAACTCATTATTAATTTGTATTGGTGTTAAACCTACTGTATTCCGACTTATCTATGGTTTATAAACTATTTTACTAGCCATAGATTCATCAAAATAAGTAAACAACACATGAAAAATAGAATCTGTCAAAAACAGAACAGTCTGTAGTAATCTGGATCAAATGTATACTTCTGGAACCCCAAAAATTCTAAAATAAATTGCTGGACCTGAGTAATTTATCTATTAATCATCTTCAAAAAGAATTAACTAAATAGTACTCTCCAAATAAAAATGGCAGCAGTTCTCGTGAGCGCTAAAGTTTCTGTTTTTTACAGCATGATCAACAAGACTTCACCCAAGTCTTCCCAAAGGTTCTACTTGGCACAAACACTAATTAAAAGCATAAAATCACATCTAAACAGAGGCTAGATGAATTATTCATTAATAAACAGGATCAAAAAGCAAGGAACAGATATAAAATTGGGTTGCCTCCCAACAAACGATATCGTTTAATGCCCTAGCTAGGCATGATGGTTTCAATGATGCTCACATAAAAGATAAGAATTGAAATATAAAGAGAGCATCATGAAGAATATGACTAGCACATTTAAGTCTAACCCACTTCCTATGCATAGGGATTTTGTGAGCAAACAACTTATGAGAACAATAATCAACTAGCATAGGAGGGCAAAACAAGCATAACTTTAAAATTTTAAGCACATAGAGAGGAAACTTGATATTATTGCAATTCCTACAAGCATATATTCCTCCCTCATAATAGTTTTCAGTAGCATCATGAATGAATTCAACAATATAACCAGCACATAAAGCATTCTTATCATGATCTACAAGCATAGAAAATTTACTACTCTCCACATAAGCAAAATTCTTCTCATGAATAATAGTGGGAGCAAACTCAACAAAATAATTATCATGTGAGGCATAATCCAATTGAAAACTAAAATCACGATGACAAGTTTCATGGATATCATTATTTTTTATAGCATACAAGTCATCACAATAATCATCATAGATAGCAACCTTGTTCTCATAATCAATTGGAACCTCTTCCGGAATAGTGGATTCATCATAAAATAAAGTCATGACCTCTCCAAATCCACTTTCATCAATATAATCATCATAAATAGGAGGCATGCTTTCATCATAATAAATTTGCTCATCAAAACTTGGGGGACAAAAACTATTCATCAAACATAGCTTCCCCAAGCTTGTGGCTTTACATATCATTAGCATCATGGATATTCAAGGAATTCGTACTAACAACATTGCAATCATGCTCATCATTCAAATATTTAGTGCCAAACATTTTATAGATTTGTTCTTCTAGCACTTGAGCACAATTATCCTTTCCATCATACTCTCGAAAAGATATTAAAAAGATGAAGCGTATGAGGCAAACTTAATTCCATTTTTTATAGTTTTCTTTTATAAACTAAACTAGTGGTAAAACAAGAAACTAAAAGACTCGATTGCAAGATCTAAAGATATACCTTCAAGCACTCACCTCCCCAGCAACGGCGCCAGAAAAGAGCTTGATGTCTACTACACAACCTTCTTCTTGTAGACGTTGTTGGGCCTCCAAGTGCAGAGGTTTGTAGGATAGTAGCAAATTTCCCTCAAGTGGATGACCTAAGGTTTATCAATCCGTAGGAGGTGTAGGATGAAGATGGTCTCTCTCAAGCAACCCTGTAACCAAATAACAAAGAGTCTCTTGTGTCCCCAACACACCCAATACAATGGTAAATTGTATAGGTGCACTGGTTCGGCGAAGAGATGGTGATACAAGTGGTATATAGATAGTAGATAAAGGTATTTGTAATCTGAAATAATAAAAACAGCAAGGTAGCAAGTGATAAAAGTGAGCGTAAACGATATTGCAATGCGTGGAAATAAGGCCTAGGGTTCATACTTTCACTAGTGTAAGTCCGCTCAACAATACTAACATAATTGGATCATAAAACTATCCCTCAACATTCAACAAAGAGTCACTCCAAAGTCACTAATAGCGGAGAACGAACGAAGAGATTATGGTAGGGTACGAAACCACCTCAAAGTTATTCTTTCCAATCAATCCGTTGGGCTATTCCTATAGATGTCACAAATAGCCCTAGAGTTCGTACTAGAATAACACCTTAAGACACAAATCAACCAAAACCCTAATGTCACCTAGATACTCCAATGTCACCTCAAGTATCCGTGGGTATGATTATACGATATGCACCACACAATCTCAGATTCATCTATTCAACCAACACAAAGGACCTCAAAGAGTGCCCCAAAGTTTCTACCGGAGAATCACGACGAAAACGTGTGCCAACCCCTATGCATAAGTTCATGGGCGGAACCCGCAAGTTGATCACCAAAACATACATCAAGTGAATCACGTGATATCCCATTGTCACCACAGATATCCACGGCAAGACATAGATCAAGTGTTCTCAAATCTTTAAAGACTCAATCCGATAATATAACTTCAAAGGGGAAACTCAATTCATTACAAGAGAGTAGAGGGGGGAAGAAACATCATAGGATCCAACTATAACAGCAAAGCTCACGATACATCAAGATCGTATCACCTCAAGAACACGAGAGAGAGAGAGAGAGAGAGATCAAACACATAGCTACTGGTACATACCCTCAGCCTCGAGGGAGAACTACTCCCTCCTCGTCATGGAGAGCACCGGGATGATGAAGATGGCCACCGAAGAAGGATTTCCCCCTCCGGCAGGGTGCTGGAACGGGTCTAGATTGGCTTTCGGTGGCTACAGAGGCTTCTGGCGGTGGAACTCCCGATCTATTGTGTCCTCGGATGTTTTTAGGGTATATTGAGATATATAGGCGGAAGAAGTATGTCAGGGGGGCCACGAGGGGCTCACGAGGGTGGAGGGCGCGCCCAGGGGGTGGGCGCCCCCCTGCCTCGTGACCTCCTCGCAGATCCCCCGACGTGCACTCCAAGTCTTCTAGGCTTCTTTCCTTCCAAAAATGAGTTCCGTGAAGTTTTAGGTCAATTGGACTCCGTTTGGTTTTCCTTTTCTTCAAAACCCTAAAATAGGGTAAAAAACACAAACTGGCACTGGGCTCTGGGTTAATAGGTTAGTCCCAAAAATGATATAGAAGTGTATAATAAAGCCCATAAACATTCAAAACAGTAAATAATATAGCATGGAGCAATCAAAAATTATATATACGTTGGAGACGTATCAATACCTAAGCCCCGCACATCTAGATCACCTGGGTTTTCTCGTCACTCAGGCTGGCCTTTTTCACAGTCTGCGAGCGGCATGTGAAGATGTGCTTAAACAGACCCAAGTGCGGTCGGTAGCCCAGGAAATTCTCACACAAGGAGACATAAGCCGCAAGGTACGTGATTGTGTTGGGAGAGAAATGGTGGAGTTGTGCTCCGAAGAAGTTCAGGAATGCACGGAAAAAGGGATGTGGGGGCAAAGAAAAACCGCGGTCAATGTGAGTGGCGAGCAAGCCGCACTCACCCTCCTGAGGCTGCGGCTCAGTTTCATCCCCCGGGAGCCTCCAGGAATCATGCTCGATCAGCCCACTCTAGGCCAGGTCTTGCAAATCATCCAGCACGAGTGTGGATCGGATCCAGTCGCCCTGAACCCAACCGCGAGGCAAACCAGATCTCGACGATGACCCGCTCCTGCCGGTATTCTTGCCCTTCCCCTTTGCCGCTCCCTTCTTAGCTCGCTCCAGCACCGCCATCTTGTCCTTCGCCACCACAGCAAGGGGCGCACGGACGGGAGGCGGCGTCGAGGGCGGAAGCGGTAACAGTGGAGATGCAGAGGAGGAAGAAGGATCAATTGAGGCGCACTGTGCAAAATTCCCCAACCCAACGCCTTATATGGAGTCATTTCCGAGTGACTGACGACTAGGACCGGGCAATCATGTCAAATCCCGCAACTGTTGCTCGCTCGGTACGTGGCGAAAAAGGTGGCGCGGTGATCAAGGCGCTCCTGCCTAATCCATCCCGATTACTGCGGCTACCTCCGTCCTGTGCGCTTCCCAAAATTTCGAATCCCGCAAGATCCGGGAACCGCAGAGCAACCTGTCAAACTGAAGATTTCCTTCACATCAACACTCGAAGCTTATCAGCAAAAGTTCACTCGACTACTTTAGAATGGGTCAAGGCAACTGAAAATGAAGTCAAAGTTGTCACATAACTCATCAGTCTAAGGAAAATGCTTCCGCAACATGTAACAGAGTCAGGATCAACTTCCACTCCTTTTTCCACTTGAAGCCTAAACCATTCGGGGGCTAATGACGAAGACATGCACCTAGGGTAGGGTCATAGGCCTGACCTAGACACCCTCCCCAAGGACAGTGGCATAAAAGTCATAAGCATTCGAGGGATACCATCATTCACTCGACCGTAAACACTCCACTCGGAAGACTCACGTTCACTCGACAAAGGAGTGAACACTCGACCGTGACAAGAATACTCGACATCTAGAAGATCTAAGGTCACTCTGAATGGCAACGGTCCGGCGTTACCTTATAGACTTAAAAGTCATTCATGTATCTTTATTGCTGACGTTATCAGTAACGTCCATCTTTATGTACCTTAAACCCTGTGTAATTGAGGACGGGAGGGGTCCGGCGCACTCTATATAAGCCACCCCTCCTCTGGCACAAGGGTTCGCACCCCCTGTAACTTCATGCATATTCCAATCGATCAAAGCCTCAGGGCACCGAGACGTAGGGCTGTTACTTCCTCCACGAAGGGCCTGAACTCGTACATCCTGCATGCACAATCTCACCGTAGCTAGGATCTTGCCTCTACATTCTTACCCCCCTACTTTACTGTCAGACTTACAACCACGACAGCAGCCAATGGGGAAGGAAAGAGGAGGGAGGAGGGAAGGAAGGGGGAGGCCGAATCCCTCCCATTCCTTTCTCCCTTCTCCTCTTTCCTTCCCCTTTATTTCGGCCTACATGGGGTGCACTAGCCCCTTAGGGGATGGTCTGTCCCCCTCTTGGCCCATTAAGGCCCATGTAGTCGCCGGGGGATGCCCGGAACCCCTTCCGGTGACTCGATATGTACCCGGTACCCCCGGAACACTTTCGGTGTCCGAATATCATCCTCTCGACCATTTTTAGACTCCTCGTCATGTCCGTGATCTCATCTGGGACTCCGAATAAAATTCGATCACCAAATCACATAACTCATATAATGCAAAATCGTCATCGAATGTTAAGCGTGCGGACCCTACGGGTTCGAGAACTATGCAGACATGACTGAGACACCTCTCCGGTCAATAACCAAAAGCGGAACCTGGATGCTCATATTGGTTCCCTCATATTCTACGAAAATCTTTATCAATCGTACCGTAATGACAACATACGTTATTCCCTTTGTCATCGATATGTTATTTGCCCAAGATTCGATCGTCGATATCTTCATACCTAGTTCAATCTCGTTATCGGCAAGTCTCTTTACTCATTCCGTAATACATCATCCCGTAACTAACTCATTAGTCACATTGATTGCAAGGCTTATCATGATGTTCATTACCGAGTGGGCCCGGAGATACTTCTCCGATACTCGGAATGACAAATCCTAATCTCGATCTATGCCAACCCAACAAACACCTTCGGAGATACCTGTAGAGCATCTTTATAATCACCCAGTTACGTTGTGACGTTTGATAGCACACAAGGTATTCCTCCAGTATCCGGGAGTTGCATAATCTCATAGTCAAAGGAATATGTATATGACATGAAGAAAGCAATAGCATTAAAACTTAATGATCATTCTGCTAAGCTAACGGATGGGTCTTGTCCATTACATCATTCTCCTAATGATATGATCCCATTCATCAAATGACAACACATGTCCATGGTTAGGAAACTTAATCATCTTTGATTAACGAGCTAGTCTAGTAGAGGCTTACTAGGGACATGGTGTTTTGTCTATGTATCCACACATGTATCAAGTTTCCGTTTAATACAATTCTAGCATGAATAATAAACATTTATCATGATATAAGAAAATATAAAATAACAACTTTATTATTGCCTCTAGGGCAACAATATGCTGCCTAAGAGTTCCTGTAGCATCGTCTTGTGCTGAGGCACTACACACCCCCTGGAGTTAGGATCCAGTTGGGCGAGCTTGATCAAGCATGCAAACGACCTATACGACGACAAAATGTTGCATTAAATAAAGTACCCCCTCCGTCTCATAATATAAGAGCGTTTTGACACTAGTGTCAAAAACACTTTTATATTATGGGACGGAGGAAGTAGTATACTTTGTGCTTGAGAGGGATAACAACATTCCAAACGTAACTGGCATATTGCCAAACTACGCCTCCGAATGTGATCAGGTTGTAAGATTAGCAAGTGCTTAAACTGGCAGAGCTCACATCTGAGCATTTGGAAATCCCCCATCTTGTCTGCAGAGCCATCCCAAGATGGTTGGAGGGACCTTGAGATCTCTGCCGCGAGCTCCATTTGGTTGGAACTAGTTGAAACAGAAACCCAACATATGACATCAAAATGCCGCTTGACTCTTGCATCGTTGAATGCCATCTGAGCGAGTGTTGTCTTCCCAATACCCCCGGCGCCAGAAATGCAGACCATCGTCTCAGTTGCAGCTGAAGCAGCCTTGCTACACGACTGGACGGGCATCTGCACAATATCATCCAGCTCCTCATCGTGCCCAAAGACCACTGTCCATGTTCTTGAATCAGGCAACGGGGGCGGCCGCCCTTGTCCAGCAGCACGCCAAGCCTGCGGGTTTCTTCGCTCAGAAGATTTATCTCCCTAATGATGATCCTGGATGGATTGGAAAAGAGCATCCCGTGCACTCCAATCAACCGCTTCCAAAGAGCCGGGAGCAGTTTGGCCTGACGGATGTGGGCCTTGCCATGCGTGGCAACAACAAGACTCGGGTAGTCGACCATGTTCTGCAGGTCGTCGACAAGATAGGCGGCGTCGCAGGAGGACTTGAGAAAGGTGTGTTAGCTCCCGGGTGTCCCTACATCCTTTATGAACTCTTCACTATCTAAAAGTAATAGCAACCCATTGTGGAATTTACTCGCTACGGGATGATATAGGTAGGGGTAATATATATTTTTGGTTTACTGGAGAGAGGTTGAAATTTTTGTTAATGGATGGTGCTTCCCATCTGGTCCTGAACACAGCATATTGTATTTTCAGATAATGTGAACAAAATTTCCAAGACTGTCTTGTGGTTTTGCTGGACCAACAGGAAATTTGTGGTTCTTTTCGAATCAGTTGGCCTAAGTCAGAGTGAAGATGTTCCTCCTATCTACATTTGAAATAGCAAATCCAATGAAGGCACATTCAAGGGAAGTCTGCTCTTTCAGGATGCTTATGGCTTTCAGATTTGAACTCAGTTGTAGTGTTCGGGCTTATGCCTAATAGTAATAACTCATGTTTGTCAGTTGCAGTTTGCAAATCCTTTATCCAGTTGGAGCTGGGTCTAGCTACCATGTGCCATGCCTATGTCGCATTGGACATGCAGGATCACACAGTTCCTGATCACCTGAGTTCTCTTGGTACACATACACCTGTTTAGTATTTTCTCCGTTCCTAAATATAAGCCATTTTAGAGATTCAAATACAGACTATATGAAGCAAAATGAGTGAATCTACACTTTAAAATATGTTTATATACATCCGTGTATAGTCTTTATTGAAATCTCTAAAACGTCATATATTTAGAAACGAAGAGAGTATGACAAAAGGGTCTGACTATATGTCATCTAGATGTGCGATAATATTTCACATCTAAGTTGACATCAGCACTTTTGTGATCTCTTTGTTTGTTTGTTTGTTTTTGTGTGTGTTGGGCCTGTTAGTTTGTCGGAAGACTTCCTTTCCTCCGCCTGATAAAATGCACGCGTCAGCCAGGCTGTCAACCACGTGTGCTGATGAGGTCCACTACCACGCGTCCACGCCCTGTCCTCTTTCCTAAAGCCAGCCCATCCGCCGCTTGCTCCATATTGCTGCGCTGCACGCACATTTGCTCACTGGTGTAATCCCATTGACGTTGTTACTTTTCTGGTGGGAGTACTACTGGCTACTAGTACTAGTCACTGTACACAACAAAATACTACGCCTGTTTTACTTTTTATTACTTCCAAAAGAAGGCACAAATAAGCACACTCAGAAATATTACTGTGTATTTTGCAACGCCGTTTGGCGTCGCTGCTTCAAGCAAGACACGCGCATCGCAATAAAATATTATGTTGTATTTCTGTAATATTTTTGTCCAAATGAGAACATTTCTTGAAAATGTGATTTTTCATTGAGACGACAAATTTTGAAATTGAGATATGTTTCTGTAAAAATGAGAATTTTTTTTAAAATTTAGAAACATTTTTTTGAAAATAATAAATACTTTTACAAACTTCTAACATTTTATGAAAACATGGACATTTTTTGAAAAATATGTAGACTTTTTCAAAAAGTTGAACATTTTTATAAATTTGCAAACATTTTTTGGAAATGTGAACATTATATAAAACATTTTGATCTTGTCTTAAAAAAACACATACATTTTTTAACTTATGAACATTTTTTGAAAAACATTAACACATTTTGAAATTTTCAATTTTTTTTTATAAACACGAACAATTTTGGAAATTGAAAAACTTATGAATTTTGGAACATGTTTTGAAAGTTGTGAATTTACGCAAAAAAGGAAAAGATTCAGAAAAAGAAAAAGAAAATGAAAATGAAAAAATGAGATCAACTTTTGAAAATAGAAAAATTAAACGGAGAGGAAAACCTATGAAGAAAAAATGATAAAAAGGTCGGGCCTCAGTTGGAAGTCATGGGTGGACTTGCAGTTGGGATTAAAAAAGCTCGGGCCCCGGTTGCAAGTCGAGAGTGGACTTGCAACTCTGACAAACAAGTTTGGGCCCCCTAGTTGTGAGTCGAGGATGGACTTGCAATTGCGACAAAAAAGGTCGGGACCCTAGTTGCGAGTTGAGGATGGATTTGCAACTTGGACAAAAATGGTTAGGCCCCAATTGCGAGTCGAAGGTGGACTTGCAACTGGGACAAATAAGGTCATATTCCTCTTGCAAGGTGATGGTGGACTTGCAACTAAAACAAGTTTGGTACTAGTTGTGAGTTGAGTGTGGACTTACAACTGCGACAAAAAAAGGTCGGGCCCCAATTGCAAGTTGAAGATGGACTTGCAACTGGGAAAAAAAAAGTCAGGCCCCGGGTATGAGTCGAGGATGGGATTGCAAATGGGAAAAAAGGTCAGTCCCGAGTCGAGGGTGGACTTGCAAATGGAAGAAAGAAAAGTCGGGCCCCAACTGTGAGTCGAGCGTGGACTTGCAACTAGGACAAGATAAGTCGGGCCCTAGTTATGAGTCGAGAGTGGACTTGCAACTGGGACATAAATTGTCGGGCCCAAGTTGCGAGTTGAAGGTATACTTGCAACTGGGACAAAAAAAGGATGGGCCCTAGTTGCGAGTGTTGGGGAACGTAGCAAAATTTTAAAAAATTTCTACGCATCACCAAGATCAATCTATGGAGTCTTCTAGCAACGAGAGGAAAGGAGTGCATCTACATACCCTTGTAGATCGCGAGCGGAAGCGTTCAAGAGAACGGGGTTGATGGAGTCGTACTCGTCGTGATCCAAATCACCGATGACCTAGCGCCGAACGGACAACACCTCCGCGTTTAAAACATGTACGGTTGGAAAGACGTCTCCTCCTTCTTGATCCAGCAAGGGGAAGGAGAGGTTGATGGAGATCCAGCAGCACGACGGCGTGGTGGTGGAAGCAGCGGTGATCTCAGCAGGGCTTCGCCAAGCTCCAACGAGAGAGAGAGAGGTGTTACGAGGGGAGAGGGAGGGGCCAGGGACTTGGTGCGGCTGCCCTCCCTCCCCCCACTATATATAGGGCCCCTAGGGAGGCTAGAGATTGGATCTCAAGGGGGGGCCAAGGGGGTGGCTTGCCCCCAAGCCAAGTGGGGCGCCCCCACCCCTAGGGTTTCCAACCCTAGGCGCAGGGGGAGGCCCAAGGGGGCGCACCAGCCCACCAGGGGCTGGTTCCCTTCCCCACTTCAGCCCATGGGGCCCTCCGGGATAGGTGGCCCCACCCGGTGGACCCCCGGAACCCTTCCGGTGGTCCCGGTACAATACCGGTGACCCCCGAAACTTTCCGATGGCCGAAACTGGACTTCCTATATATAATTCTTCACCTCCGGACCATTCCGGAACTCCTCGTGATGTCCGGGATCTCATCCGGGACTCCGAACAACTTTAGGGTTACCGCATACTAATATCTCTTCAACCCTAGCGTCACCGATCCTTAAGTGTGTAGACCCTACGGGTTCGGGAGACACGTAGACATGACCGAGACGACTCTCCGGTCAATAACCAACAGCGGGATCTGGATACCCATGTTGGCTCCCACATGTTCCACGATGATCTCATCGGATGAACCACGATGTCGAGGATTCAATCAATCCCGTATACAATTCCCTTTGTCAATCAGTACGTTACTCGCCCGAGACTCGATCGTCGGTATCCCAATACCTCGTTCAATCTCGTTATCGGCAAGTCACTTTACTCGTACCGTAATGCATGATCCCGTGATCAACTACTTGGTCACATTGAGCTCATTACGATGATGCATTACCGAGTGGGCCCAGAGATACCTCTCCGTCATACGGAGTGACAAATCCTAGTCTCGATTCGTGCCAACCCAACAGACACTTTCGGAGATACCCGTAGTGCACCTTTATAGTCACCCAGTTACGTTGTGACGTTTGGCACACCCAAAGCACTCCTACGGTATCCGGGAGTTGCACAATCTCATGGTCTAAGGAAATGATACTTGACATTCGGAAAAGCTCTAGCAAACGAACTACATGATCTTTGAGCTATGCTTAGGATTGGGTCTTGTCCATCACATCATTCTCCTAATGATGTGATCCCGTTATCAATGACATCTAATGTCCATAGTCAGGAAACCATGACTATCTTTTGATCAACGAGCTAGTCAACTAGAGGCTCACTAGGGACGTGTTGTGGTCTATGTATTCACACATGTATTATGATTTTCGGACAACACAATTATAGCATGAACAATAGACAATTATCATGAACAAGGAAATATAATAATAACCATTTTATTATTGCCTCTAGGGCATATTTCCAACAGTCTCCCACTTGCACTAGAGTCAATAATCTAGTTATATTGTGATGAATCGAACACCCATAGAGTTATGGTGTTGATCATGTTTTGCTATAGGGAGAGGTTTAGTCAACGGATCTGCCACATTCAGGTCCGTATGTACTTTACAAATATCTATGTCTCCATTTTGAACACTTTCACGAATGGAGTTGAAGCGATGCTTGATATGCCTGGTCTTCGTGTGAAACCTGGGCTCCTTGGCAAGGGCAATAGCTCCAGTGTTGTCACAGAAGAGAGTCATCGGGCCCGACGCATTGGGAATGACTCCTAGGTCAGTAATGAACTCCTTCATCCAGATTGCTTCTTGTGCTGCCTCCGAGGCTGCCATGTACTTCGCTTCACATGTAGATCCCGCCACAACGCTTTGCTTGCAACTGCACCAGCTTACTGCCCCACCATTCAAAATATACACGTATCCGGTTTGTGACTTAGAGTCATCCAGATCTGTGTCGAAGCTAGCATCGACGTAACCTTTTATGACGAGCTCTTCGTCACCTACATAAACGAGAAACATATCCTTAGTCCTCTTCAGGTACTTCAGGATATTCTTGACCGCTGTCTAGTGTTCCATGCCGGGATTACTTTGGTACCTTCCTACCAAACTTACGGCAAGGTTTACATCAGGTCTGGTACACAGCATGGCATACATAATAGACCCTATGGCCGAGGCATAGGGGACGACACTCATCTTTTCTTTATCTTCTGCCGTGGTCGGGCATTGAGCCGTGCTCAATTGCATACCTTGCAATACATGCAAGAACCCCTTCTTGGACTGATCCATATTGAACTTCTTCAATATCTTGTCAAGGTACGTACTTTGTGAAAGACCAATGAGGCGTCTCAATCTATCTCTATAGATTTTGATGCCTAATATATAAGCAGCTTCTCCAAGGTCCTTCATTGAAAAACACGTGTTCAAGTAGGCCTTTATGCTTTCCAAGAATTCTATATCATTTCTCATCAACAGTATGTCATCCACATATAATATGAGAAATGCTACGGAGCTCCCACTCACTTTCTTGTAAACACAGGCTTCTCCATAAGTCTATGTAAACCCAAACGCTTTGATCATCTCATCAAATCGAATGTTCCAGCTCCGAGATGCTTGTACCAGCCCATAGATTGAGCGTTGGAGCTTGCACACCTTGTTAGCATTCTTAGGATCGACAAAACCTTCCGGCTGCATCATATACAATTCTTCCTTAAGAAAGCCGTTAAGGAATGCCGTTTTGACGTCCATTTTCCATATCTCATAATCATAGAATGCGGCAATTGCTAACATGATTTGGACGGACTTCAGCTTCGCTACGGGTGAGAAAGTCTCATCGTAGTCAACCCCTTGAACTTGTCGATAACCCTTAGCGACGAGTCGGGCCTTGTAGATGGTCACATATCATCTGCGTATGTCTTCTTTTTAAAGATCCATTTATTTTCTATGGCTCGCCGATCATCGGGCAAGTCAGTCAAAGTCCATACTTCATTTTCATACATGGATCCTATCTCGGATTTCATGGCTTCTAGCCATTTGTTGGAATCTGGGCCCGCCATCGCTTCCTCATAGTTTGAAGGTTCACCATTGTCTAACAACATGATTTCCAAGACAGGGTTGCTGTACCACTCTGGTGCGGAACGTGTCCTTGTGGACCTACGAAGTTCAGTACCAAGTTGATCTGAAGTTTCATGATCATCATCATTAACTTCCTCTCTAGTCGGTGCAGGCACCTCAGGAACATTTTCTTGAGCTGCGCCACTCTCCGGTTCAAGAGGCAATACTTCATCAAGTTCTACTTTCCTCCCACTTACTTCTTTCGAGAGAAACTCTTTCTCTAGAAAGGATCCATTCTTGGCAACAAAGATCTTGCCTTCGGATCTGGGTAGAAGGTATACCCAATAGTTTTTTTAGGGTATCCTATGAAGACGCATTTTTTCTGATTTGAGTTCGAGCTTTTCAGGTTGAAGTTTCTTCACATAAGCATCGCATCCCCAAACTTTTAGAAACGACAGCTTAGGTTTCTTCCCAAACCATAATTCATACGGTGTCGTCTCAACGGATTTCGACCGAGCCCTATTTAAAGTGAATGCGGCAGTCTCTAAAGCATAGCCCCAAAATGACAGCGGTAGATCGGTAAGAGACATCATAGATCGCACCATATCCAATAGAGTGCGATTACGACGTTCGGACACACCATTAGGCTGAGGTGTTCCAGGCGGCGTGAGTTGTGAAACTATTCCACATTTCCTTAAGTGCGTGCCAAATTCGTGACTCAAGTATTCTCCCCCACGATCTGATCGCAAGAACTTGATTTTCCTGTCACGTTGATTCTCAACCTCAATCTGAAATTCCTTGAACTTTTCAAAGGTCTCAGACTTGTGTTTCATTAAGTAGACATACCCATATCTATTCAAGTCATCAGTGAGGGTGAGAACATAACGATAGCCACCGCGAGCCTCAACACTCATTGGACCGCACACATCGGTATGTATGATTTCCAATAAGTTGGTTGCTCGCTCCATTGTTTCTGAGAATGGAGTCTTGGTCATTTTACCCATGAGGCATGGTTCGCACGTGTCAAATGATTCGTAATCAAGAGACTCCAAAAGTCCATCTGCATGGAGCTTCTTCATGCGTTTGACACCTATGTGACCAAGGCGGCAGTGCCACAAGTATGTGGGACTATCATTATCGACCTTACATCTTTTGGTATTCACACTATGAATATGTGTAACATTACGCTCGAGATTCATTAAGAATAAACCATTCACCAGCGGGGCATGACCATAAAACATATCTCTCATATAAATAGAACAACCATTATTCTCGGATTTAAATGAGTAGCCATCTCGAATTAAACGAGATCCTGATACAATGTTCATGCTCAAAGCTGGCACTAAATAACAATTATTGAGGTTTAAAACTAATCCCGTAGGTAAATGTAGAGGTAGCGTGCCGGCGGCGATCACATCGACCTTGGAACCATTCCTGACGCGCATTGTCACCTTGTCCTTCGCCAGTCTCCGCTTATTCCGCAGCTCCTAGTTTGAGTTACAAATGTGAGCAACCGCACCGGTATCAAATACCCAGGAGCTACTATGAGTACTGGTAAGGTACACATCAATTACATATATATCACATATACCTTTGGTGTTGCCAGCCTTCTTGTCCGCTAAGTATTTGGAGCAGTTCCGCTTCCAGTGACCACTTCCCTTGCAATAAAAACACTCAGTCTCGGGCTTGGGTCCATTCTTTGGCTTCCTCCCAGTAGCTTTCTTACCGGGCGCGGCAACCCCCTTGCCTTCCTTCTTGAAGTTCTTCTTACCCTTGCCTTTCTTAAACTTAGTGGTTTTATTCACCATCAACACTTGATGTTCCTTTTTGATCTCCACCTCCGCTGATTTCAGCATTGAATATACCTCAGGAATGGTCTTTTCCATCCCCTGCATATTGAAGTTCATCACAAAGCTCTTGTAGCTCGGTGGAAGCGACTGAAGGATTCTGTCAATGACCGCGTCATCCGGGAGATTAACTCCCAGCTGAGTCAAGTGGTTGTGCAACCCAGACATTTTGAGTATGTGCTCATTGACAGAACTATTTTCCTCCATCTTACAACTGAAGAACTTGTCGGAGACTTCATATCTCCCGACCCGGGCATGAGCTTGGAAAACCATTTTCAGCTCTTCGAACATCTCATATGCTCTGTGTTGCTCAAAACGCTTTTGGATCCCCGGTTCTAAGTTGTAAAGCATGCCGCACTGAATGAGGGATTAATCATCAGCACGTGACTGCCAAGCGTTCATAACGTCTTGGTTCTCTGGGATGGGTGTGTCACCTAGCGGTGCTTCTAGGACATAATCTTTCTTGGCAGCTATGACGATGATCCTCAGGTTCCGGATCCAGTCCGTATAGTTGCTGCCATCATCTTTCAGCTTGGTTTTCTCTAGGAACGCGTTGAAGTTGAGGGCAACATTAGCGTGGGCCATTTGATCTACAATACACATTGTAAAGATTTTAGACTAAGTTCATGATAATTAAGTTCATCTAATCAAATTATTCAATGAACTCCCACTCAGATAGACATCCCTCCAGTCATCTAAGTGAAACATGATCCGAGTCAACTAGGTCGTGTCCGATCATCACGTGAGACGGACTAGTCAACATCGGTGAACATCTTCATGTTGATCGTATCTTCTATACGACTCATGCTCGACCTTTCGGTCTTCCGTGTTCCGAGGCCATGTTTGTACATGCTAGGCTCGTCAAGTCAACCTAAGTGTATTGCGTGTGTAAATCTGGCTTACACCCGTTGTATTCGAACGTTAGAATCTATCACACCCGATCATCACGTGGTGCTTCGAAACAACGAACCTTCGCAACGGTGCACAGTTAGGGGGAACATCTTCTTGAAATTATGTGAGGGATCATCTTATTTAAGCTACCGTCGTTCTAAGCAAATAAGATGTAAAAACATGATAAACATCACAGGCAATCAAATAGTGACATGATATGGCCAATATCATTTGCTCCTTTTGATCTCCATCTTCGGGGCGCCATGATCATCGTCACTGGCATGACACCATGATCTCCATCATCATGATCCCCATCATCGTGTCTTCATGAAGTTTTCTTGTCATCTATTACTTCTACTACTATGGCTAACGCTTTAGCAATAAAGTAAAGTAATTACATGACGTTTATGTTGACACACAGGTCATAAATAAATTAAGACAACTCCTATGGCTCCTGCCGATTGTCATACTCATCGACATGCAAGTCATGATTCCTATTACAAGAACATGATCAATCTCATACATCACATATATCATTCATCACATCCTTTTGGCCATATCACATCACATGACACATGCTGCAAAAAAAAGTTTGACGTCCTCTAATTGTTGTTGCAAGTTTGTACGTGGCTGCTATAGGTTTCTAGCAAGAACGTTTCTTACCTACGCCAAAACCACAACGTGATATGCCAATTTCTATTTACTCTTCATAAGGACCCTTTTTATCGAATCCGATCCACTAAAGTGGGAGAGACAGACACCCGCTAGCCACCTTATGCAACTAGTGCATGTCAGTCAGTGGAACCAGTCTCACGTAAGCGTACGTGTAAGGTCGGTCCGGGCCGCTTCATCCCACGATGCCGCCGAATCAAGATAAGACTAGTAACGGCAAGTAAATTGACAATATCGACGCCCACAACTGCTTTGTGTTCTACTCGTGCATAGAAACTATGCATAGACCTAGCTCATGATGCCACTGTTGGGGAACGTAGCAGAATTTTAAAAAAATTCTACGCATCACCAAGATCAATCTATGGAGTCTTCTAGCAACGAGAGGAAAGGAGTGAATCTACATACCCTTGTAGATCGCGAGCGGAAGCGTTCAAGAGAACGAGGTTGATGGAGTCGTACTCGTCGTGATCCAAATCACCGATGACCTAGCGCCGAACGGACGGCACCTCCGCGTTCAACACATGTACAGTTGGGAAGACGTCTCCTCCTTCTTGATCCAGCAAGGGGAGGGAGAGGTTGACGGAGATCCAGCAGCACGACGGCGTGGTGGTGGAAGCAGCGGTGATCTCGGCAGGGCTTCGCCAAGCTCCAACGAGAGAGAGAGAAGTGTTACAAGGGGAGAGGGAGGGGCCAGGGACTTGGTGCGGCTGCCCTCCCTCCCCCCACTATATATAGGGCCCCTAGGGGGGCGCCAGCCCTAGAGATTGGATCTCAAGGGGGGCGGCCAAGGGGGTGGCTTGCCCCCCAAGCCAAGTGGGGCGCCCCCACCCCTAGGGTTTCCAACCCTAGGCGCAGGGGGAGGCCCAAGGGGGGCGCACCAGCCCACCAGGGGCTGGTTCCCTTCCCCACTTCAGCCCATGGGGCCCTCCGGGATAGGTGGCCCCACCCGGTGGACCCCCGGGACCCTTCCGGTGGTCCCGGTACAATACCGGTGACCCCCGAAACTTTCCCGATGGCCAAAACTAGACTTCCTATATATAATTATTCACCTACGGACCATTATGGAACTCCTCGTGACGTCCGGGATCTCATTCGGGACTCCGAACAACTTTCGGGTTACCGCATACTAATATCTCTTCAACCCTAGCGCCTAGCGTCACCGAACCTTAAGTGTGTAGACCCTACGGGTTCGGGAGACACGTAGACATGACCGACACGACTCTCCGGTCAATAACCAACAACGGGATCTGGATACCCATGTTGGCTCCCACATGTTCCACGATGATCTCATCGGATGAACCACGATGTCGAGGATTCAATCAATCCCGTATACAATTCCCTTTGTCAATCGATACGTTACTCGCCCGGGACTCGATCGTCGCTATCCCAATACCTCGTTCAATCTCGTTACCGGCAAGTCACTTTACTCGTACCGTAATGCATGATCCCGTGATCAACTACTTGGTCACATTGAGCTCATTATGATGATGCATTACCGAGTGGGCCCAGAGATACCTCTCCGTCATACGGAGTGACAAAACCCAGTCTCGATTCGTGCCAACCCAACAGACACTTTCGGAGATACCCGTAGTGCACCTTTATAGTCACCTAGTTACGTTGTGACGTTTGGCACACCCAAAGCACTCCTACGGTATCCAGGAGTTGCACAATCTCATGGTCTAAGGAAATGATACTTGACATTCGGAAAAGCTCTAGCAAACGAACTACATGATCTTTGAGCTATGCTTAGGATTGGGTCTTGTCCATCACATCATTCTCCTAATGATGTGATCCCGTTATCAATGACATCTAATGTCCATAGTCAGGAAACCATGACTATCTTTTGATCAATGAGCTAGTCAACTAGAGGCTCACTAGGGACGTGTTGTGGTCTATGTATTCACACATGTATTACGATTTCCGGACAACACAATTATAGCATGAACAATAGACAATTATCATGAACAAGGAAATATAATAATAACCATTTTATTATTGCCTCTAGGGCATATTTCCAACAGCGAGTCGAGGGTGGACTTGCAACTGGGACAAAAAAGGCCCGGACCTAGTTGCGAGTTGAGGGCGGACTTGCAAGTGGGACAACTACCCAAAATTACTATACCATTTATGAGTCGAGAATGGACCTACGACTAGGACAATAACAAAGTACAAGCCGAGTTGCGAGTCGAGCATGCAGTCGCAACTGGGATAAAAATAAAAGCACATGCCCGGTTGCAAGTCGAGGGTGCACTCGCAACTGGGATAACTATGAGCCCATTTGCGAGTCGAGGGTGGACTTGCAACTGTGACAACTATCAAACTATGAGCCCAGTTGTGAGTCAATGATCGACCTGCAACTGGTTTGGAATAAAATATGAGCCTAGCTGTGAGTCATTGGTGGACTTGTAAGTGGGATGGAAAAATACATGCTTCATTTGCTAGTCGAGGGTGGGCTTGCAACTCGAACAACTACAAGCCTGGTTACAAGTCGAGGTGGATTTGCAACTAGGACAACTACAAAAATGACAAGTCTGGTTACGAGTCAAGGGTCGACTTACAACTAGGACGAAACAAACTATAGACCCGGTTACAAGTCAAGGAGATGGCCGTACACATTTCTATCGTTGCATCTAGAAAAGAGCTTAGGCCCCAGTTAAAACTGGGACTAAAAAAGCATGGGCCCCAGTTGCAAGTCGAGGGTGGACTTGCAACTCTGACAAGAAAGGTTGGGCCCTAGTTGCGAGTCGAGGGTGGACTTGCAACTGGGAAAAAATTGGTCAGACACCAATTGCGAGTTGAGAGTGGATTTGCAACTGATACAAAAAAGGTCAAACCCTACTTGCGAGTCAAGGGTGAAATTGCAACTGGGACTAAAAAAGTTTGGGCCCCAGTTGTGAGTCAAGGGTGGACTTGAAACTTTGATAAGAAAGATTGAGCCCTAGTTGCGAGTCGACGGTGGACTTGCAACTGGGACAAAAAAGGTCAGACACCAGTTGCGAGTTCAGGGTGGATTTGCAACTGGGACAAAAAAAGGTCAGGCGCTAGTTGCGAGTCGAGGGTGGACTTGCAGCTGGGACTAAAAAAGCTCGGGCACAGTTGCGAGTCGTGGGTGGACTTGCAACTCCAACAAGAAAGGTTGGGCCCCAGTTGCGAGTCAAGGGTGAACTTGCAAATCGAACAAAAAAGGTTGAGCCCTAATTGCGAGTGAAGGGTGGAGTTGTAACTGGGTGAAAGAAAAGGTCGGTCCCCAGTTGTGAGTCGAGAGTGAACTTGCAAATGGGAGAAAAAAATGACCACAATTATGAGTCATAATGAGCTTGCAACTGGGACAAAACAGACCGGGCCCTAGTTGCGTCCGCATAACAAAGATGATAATAGGAGAGACAATGAACAGGGCATCATGTCTCTTCCGCTTTTATAGAAAAAGGTCAATAAGAAATGGCAAAATAATCCCCCAAAAAATGACCATGGAAAAACAAAACAAAGGCAAAAATGAGCCTACAAAAACTGGTTGACAAACTATATAACACGCTCAACAAAAACAACGTGTGGTCAAATTTGCGCAAAGATTAGAACAAATAGATCGGACAAACCACATCAAAATGAAGTGGGGTCATGTTTGCGCAAAAAACCACAACAAATTTGATTGAAAAAATGTTCAAATATTTATAAATAATCATGAATTTTAAAAACATAAATTCAAATAAGTGTTCACAAATTAAAAATTCAAAAATTTTAGTAAGTTTTTGCACACTTCAAAAAATGTTCGTGTCCTAAAAATACCATGAATTAGAAAAATGGAAAAGGAGAAGAACGACAAAAAGAAAAAAAAACAGCTCAAACAAAGGGAAGAGAGAAAAGGAGAGGAAGTGCCAAATAGAGAGTGAGAGCAGAGGCACCCGTTGACGCTTTATTCTGTAGCAGAAAAAAACAAAGCAATGTCTCACCGTATCAAGCCAACAAAAAAGGAACAAAGCAACGCCAAGCAGTCTGGAAAAAACAAAACAACGGCCCGGCAAATCACTAGCAACGACCTCGACACGGGCCGCACACGAGACCACGGCGAGCGTGCGCCAGCCAACAGTGATCCAACTGCGTTTGTGCGAATCTCAAAGCAGGACGTGATCCAACGGCTCTAGGCTTAAATGTGAGATAGCGAGGTGAAATAGCAAAACTTAAAGACAAATAGAACAAAAAAATAAAAAGAGAAAAACCCGAACAAAAAAACAAAGAAAAACAAAAAATGGGTTGGAAGCTTCTCCCAAAACAGGTAGAAAGAGCCCTTCACAGATCACCTTATTCACACACGTGGGAGACAAAAAAAATAAACAATTGTCATGAAGCAGGAAATTTACAAGGACATACAACTACTAGACACACTTTTCTCAACAAACAAAAAACATTTCACGTTTTCCCCTGGCTGAAAGCCCACAAAGCACAAAAACAGGGGACAAACACAAAACGGAAAAGGCCACATCGAGCGAAAGAGCCCAGAACTGCCCGACACAGGACACGGGCTGGAGACTGGCCGCCCTACCTCGCACGAGACACGGGCTGCCGCGCGACAAACGCGACTCCAGCGAGCGCCTGAGCAAGCCGAATAAGCTGCGGGAATGTTAAAGACAAATAAGATCCAATGATTTTGGATTTAGATGTGAGATAACTATTTCACATCTAGATGTGAAATAGTAAACCTGATGACAAAAACCCAGAAGCAAAAACCCAAAAGAGGGGGAGCTTCAGGTAGCAGCTACGACAGAAACCGAAACATCTTCGTCCTAGTAATGAGGTAGTAACCGCTTGGAAGCGAGTAGCTATCTCAAAAATAATCAACAACTCAAAAAGAAAGTTACAAGTTAGTACAAATCAGGCGACGTGGCAATCGCCCCTACAAATTGTAATGGTTACACGACAATCGCCTCTAATAATTTGATGAGTTAAACTGCAGTCACCTCTGCAAACTACATATACTTCTTGTCTGCTGTAATCCGAGGAAGGAAGTACGAAATAAGGTGGCGCCATGATGCGCGTCGCACTAACGCTGCTCTCAGCAGGAAAAACTGTCGCGGGCTCGTCTTCGGCTGCGAGCGACGAATAGGATAACCTCTCCCGTGGCGACTGCCGCATCGACGACGCTGGAGCAGAAGTCGACGGCGGCATCGTTCGACCTGAAGGCACGTCTTCGTCCATGACGGTGGTCACCACATTGCTCGAAGCCGTTGCTCCAGGTAGATTATGGCAGGAACGCTGCCTTACTGGAGGTGCCTCGTCGGGACTCTGGTTGTCGCTCTTCCTTTTACCTCCAGTCTCTTCATCAGCAGCCCCTCCCGTGGCATGCGTAGCTGAAGATTTCACACGTGGTGTGAAGTAAATCTTGCACAAGACCAAGTCCGGGTCCTCCGAGGGCATCTTCTCCACCTGTTCGCGGTCGAGCCGGAGTTCCACCATCAACCACCCAGTCCGGATCCGTCGACTGTTGTGCTTGTAGACGAAGGAGAAGAACTGACGGCATCCCACGCGGCGACCATCGCCGTCCTCCACGGCCTTCGTGCCTGCCTCGGAGTGCCAGCATCCCGCCCCAGATTCGAGCGTCCGCGCCTTGCGCTGGCCGCGAACGTTCTTCGTCCTCACCGGCGAGAAGAAGTACCACACTTTCTCGCCACTGTCGTCGCTTGCGGCGGGAAATTTGCTGGTGAGGCTGGCCGGGTCCGCGGTGTAGACGTCGGCGTCGTGGATGAATTCCCATGACAAGTCCTTCGTGATCCGACCGAGGAGGTACGACTTGATGAGCTCCAGTTCGGAAGGATGACGAGAGGCTGCGGATACTGGGCATGACGTGGCCATGACGAGACCCGACGACGACTGGCATAGATTCAAGAAACGACGATGGCCGGACGGCTAGCACGTGAGCGAAACTGTTGCCACTTCGAAATCGTAAACCTTGGTGCTATTATATCGGTGTTAGGTGTCCGTTGCCGCTGATCCGTAGTTTAGAATCGGAATAGGTCCCGGGTTCCGGCTCCACTTAGCAAGGTTGGGAATTGCACTGCTGGCGGTCAGGTTTCCGTTGCCGCCGATTCGGAGTTAGAATCCAAATGGGTTCCGGGCTCGACTTACCAAGGTTCGCATCGGAGGAATCCAAACTAGTCACCTCTATACTCCTATCTGCCACACTTTACTTTTTTTTTTGCAAAGAATATCTGCCACACTTCACTTGAAACCAAAATCGGGCTCGTGTGTTTCACGAACGGAAACGTAATCGGGTTCTCTTTTGAGTCTGCTTGCTGAGTTTATGGCTTTTCACTAGAGCCTTAGAACATCTCTAGCAGACCCTTTAAACCACGAAACTTAAACCGCGTCAAGCAGAGGACTCACCCCCCCCCCCCCCCCCCCCGCCCCACTCCGTGGGCCAGCCCATGAACGAGGCGAGCGCTCATGATGCGGCTGTTCTCGCGGTACTCTGGTCAGCCTGTTCGGCAATTGACATATCGTAGTTGACCGGTCCACCATTGTCTGGTTGACTGTAGACCATTGACTTTTTAAAAAAAAATCAATAAAAACAGGGAATAAAAATAATGTCACAAAATTTGAAAAAGATCAAGGGTTCAGAAAAACCTCGGGGATTTGAAATAAGTTCATAAACTTGAAAATTTTCATGATTTAAAAAAATCGCGGGATTTGAAAAAAGTTTGTGCATATGGAAATAGTTCACACATTCAAAAAACTGGTATAGACAAAAGATCATGCATTTGAAAAAATGTTCCAAAAAATCATGGATTTAAATAAAATCAAATCTGAAAAAAAATCACACATTCAAGGAATATTAGTTGGGTTTAAAAAAAAGTTCATCAATTTTAAAAAGTTCGTGAACTTGATAAAAGTTGGCACAATTGAAAAAAATCACAAAATGGAAGTAAAGAAAAGGTAAAATAAAAAGAAATTTCAGAATAAGAAAATAAAAACCAGATGCAAAACAAAAAAAGGTCGGAAGGTTCTAAAAGCTTCCAGAAGGTTTTGTAACCATCTGGAAACGTATAGAGAGAAAACAAAAGCGACTGTGGCCCATTCACGTGTGATACATGAGCTGTCGAGAATCAAAGAAAGAAATAATGAGTGGAGCCCAAGGTAAAGGGGGAGGGGATTGCACCAGTTTGTAGATATGCTTATAACTGGTGCTAAGGGCGGCAAAGAGGATTCAAGCTAATATCTGGGGTACGTCAACTAGCCGCTGCCCTCTAACGAACGATTCATTCACTCGTGAATTGGGCCTCCAACGAACGTTTCAGGTGATTCGCTCTTCGTTCACTGTAGCGCGACCCCTGGTTGACCTGGAGGCCCATTTATCTTTTGGACACCAATGCCTGGCGACCAATCGGTGAACTATTTCATTTGCTCAAGGAGGCACCCTATAGCGAATGTTTCAGCCTCCTTGACCATGCACTATATTGGTGGGTCCAGCCTGACCCCCGGCAACTGAGAGGTGCAGTTAACTTTTTATTTAGAAAAAATGCCACCAACAACAAAAATAGTAGGGTTTTTTCCTTTTTTTTAAATGAGCCTATTTATTTACACGCACTAAGGTTGCCACCTTTCATGTTATCACCCAATTGTTTTTACTTCTTTGGAAATTAGAAAACAATTATGGTGCAAAAAATTTAAAAATGCCATCCTCTAAAATAATAAAACTGCCATGCCATTAAAAATAAAAATGCATCCTCTCAATAATAAAAATGACATAGAATTTCTAATAAATGCCATACTTCAAATAATAAAAATCCATGCCATAAAAATAATAATAATGTGTTTTAAGTAAGAAAACAATCATGCTATTAAAAATAAAAATGGCATTCTCTCAAAAATAATTTGTCGTCCTCTTAATAACAAAAATGCCATCCTCACAGTAAACATAAAAGTGTCATCCTATTACTAATAAAAATGCCATTCTCTTAGTGATAAAACTGCCATACCATTAAAAATAAAAATTTCACCCTCTAAATACTAAAATTATCACCCTCTTACTAACAAAAAAATGCCATCCTTTAAAAAAATGAAAAATGTCATGTTATTAATAATAATAAATGCCAGGCTATAAATAATAAAACAATCATGTGAGATAGTAAAAAATATAATCAGAACTTTTTGATAAATAAAAAAATAAATTAGCTTTAAAAATATACATATAAAAGTATAATAATAAATTTTTACAACCCGGAAAATATACCGTAATACCAACCCTCACATTCTCCCATGATACCAATTTAAAATTTTAAAATACAAACATTTCAAAAAAAAATAAAAATAATCATGTATGTTCACAACACCTATGTCGACAACCCCTAAAAACTCACATCAAAATTCGAAATACACATGAAGAAACAAAAATGACAAATTGAGACGTGAATAGTGTCATATAGTGTCATTTTTGCTTGTCTTCTTTTCACAATATTCATGGAAGATTTGTCTTTTTTGTTTTTCGGTGTATATTTCAAATTTGGATCTGATTTTTTTAGGGATGTCTACATATATATGAATCGACATCCATGTTTTTTTCATATTTTTTTTGAAATGTCTATATTCAATTTTTTAAGTTGGTAACGTGGAAGCATTTATGGGTTGGTATCACCTGATACTTACCCTTCACAACCCCTCTCTCGATCTAGTGGCAAGATGTGCCCCACATGCACACAAGGTGGAGAGTTCAAACCCCCGTAATTGCTCCTTGCTTGTGATTTTCTGGATATTAAAAATGTGTATTCACCGGGACTTGCCTTAGAATGACAACTCCACAAGATCCACATGGCGTTGACATTGTGCCGAGATTCATGCGACAGGGAAGCCGTTCAGTGGGGTTAGCTTCCTAGCGAACGATCGTCGGATAGCATTTCTGTAACTTTTTTTTTTGAAAAAAAATGCCATCAACAAAGAAGGCCCTAATTGCCAAGATCCAATTGATGAAAAAAAATGCAACACTACTTTACTAAAACTGCCATCTCTATAATTTTAAAAAATTACAATGAGTATGATCTACAAAATGAAAATTGCCAGGCTAACCTTTCAAAGTGCCATCGTCTAGATAAAAAAAATGACATGATCATAAAAATGGACAAATTTATAAATTTACAAATGCCATGCCTTGAATTTTTTTTTGTCGTGCTACTTTATAAAATTGCCACCTCGTCAATAAACTGTTTTATCTAGACAAGACCCAAATATAAAATTAACATGCCATTATGAAATTAAAAATGCCATCCTCTCAAACATATGCATACAAGCCTTATTATACCTCATTCAGCCGTTTAAATCCACTTTTTTGGGAAAGTTACCGCAAATTTTCAGGCTTCACCAAATCGTTAGAAAACCGTTTGGTTTCTAAAAATCTATGTTGAAAAAAACCCTGGTTGGGTGTAAACCCAAAAGGAAAGGAAAACAAACAATCATGAGTGAAGTGACGCTTATGTCAAACTTAGATGTGACATAACTATTTCACATCTAGATGAGACACTCTCTTAATTTAAAATATATCATCAAATGTCGGGGAACGTAGTAATTTCAGAAAAAAAATCCTACGCACACGCAAGATCATGGTGATGCACAGCAACGAGAGGGGAGAGTATCGTCTACGTATCCTCGTTGACCGTAAGCGGAAGCGTTATGAGAACGCGGTTGATGTAGTCGAACGTCTTCACGATCCGACCGATCCAAGTACCGAACGCACGGCACCTCCGAGTTCCGCACACGTTCAACTCAATGACGTCCCACGAACTCCGATCCAACAGAGCTTCACAGGAGAGTTCCGTCAGCACGACGGCGTGATGACGGTGATGATGTTGCTACCGACGCAGGGCTTCGCCTAAGCACTGCTACGATATGATCGAGGTGAATTATGGTAAAGGGGGGCACCGCACACGGCTTGGAACAATCAACTTGTGTCTTCTAGGGTGCCCCCTGCCTCCGCATATAAAGAAGCAAGGGGGGACGCCGGCCGGCCCTTGCAGGGCGCGCCAGGAGGAGTCCTCCTCCTCCTAGTAGGAGTAGGACTCCCCTTTCCTACTCCTACTAGCAGGGGGAAAGGAAGGAGGAGAGGGAGAAGGAAGGAGAGGGAGGAAAGGAGGAAAGGGGGGCCGACCCCCTAGTTCAATTCGGTTTGGGATAGGGGGGCCGCGCGCCCTGCCTCCTCTCTTCCACCACTTGGTCCATGAGGCCCAATAGTTTTTCTCCGTATTCCCGTAACTCCCCGGTACTCCGAAAAATATCCGAATCACTCGAAACCTTTCCGATGTCTGAATATAGTCGTCCAATATACCGATCTTTACATCTCGACCATTTCGAGACTCCTTGTCATGTCCCTGATCTCATCCGGGACTCTGAACTACCTTCGGTACACCAAATCACATAAACTCATAATACCGATCATCACCGAACGTTAAGCGTGCGGACCCTACGGGTTCGAGAACTATGTAGACAGGACCGAGACACGTCTCTGGTCAATAACCAATAGCAGAACCTGGATGTTCATATTGGCTCCTACATATTCTACGAAGATCTTTATCGGTCAAACCGCATAACAACATACGTTGTTCCCTTTGTCATCGGTATGTTACTTGCCCGAGATTCGATCGTCAGTATCTCAATACCTAGTTCAATCTCGTTACCGGAAAGTCTCTTTACTCATTCCGTAATGCAACATCCCGCAACTAACTAATTAGTCACATTGCTTGCAAGGCTTATAGTGATGTGCATTACCGAGAGGGCCTAGAGATACCTCTCCGACAATCGGAGTCACAAATCCTAATCTCGATCTATGCCAACTCAACAAGTACCATCGGAGACACCTGTAGAGCACCTTTATAATCACCCAGTTATGTTGTGACGTTTGGTAGCACACAAAGTGTTCCTCCGGTAATCGGGATTTGCATAATCTCATAGTCATAGGAACATGTATAAGTCATGAAGAAAGCAATAGCAGTAAACTAAAACGATCAAGTGCTAAGCTAACGAAATGAGTCAAGCCAATCACATCATTCTCCTAATGATGTGATCCCGTTTATCAAATGATAACTCATGTCTATGGTTTAGGAAACATAACCATCTTTGATCAACGAGCTAGTCAAGTAGAGGTATACTAGTGACACTTTGTTTGTCTATGTATTCACACATGTATTATGTTTCTGGTTAATACAATTCTAGCATGAATAATAAACATTTATCATGATATAAGGAAATAAATAATAACTTTATTATTGCCTCTAGGGCATATTTCCTTCTGTCTCCCACTTGCACTAGAGTCAATAATCTAGATTACACAGTAATGATTCTAACACCCATGGAGCCTTGGTGCTGATCATGTTTTGTTCGTGAGAGAGGCTTAGTCAACGGGTCTGCAACATTCAGATCCGTATGTATCTTGCAAATATCTATGTCTCCCACCTGGACTTGATCGCGGATGGAATTGAAGCGTCTCTTGATGTGTTTGGTTCTCTTGTGAAATCCGGATTCCTTTGCCAAGGCAGTTGCACCAGTATTGTCACAAAAGATTCTCATTGGACCCGATGCACTAGGTATGACACCTAGATCGGATATGAACTCCTTCATCCAGACTCCTTCATTTGCTGCTTCCGAAGCAGCTATGTACTCTGCTTCACACATAGATCCCGCCACGACGCTTTGTTTAGAACTGCTCTAACTGATAGCTCCACCGTTCAATATAAACACGTATCCGGTTTGCGATTTAGAATCGTCTGGATCAGTGTCAAAGCTTGCATCGACGTAACCATTTACGACGAGCTCTTGGTCACCTCCATAAACAAGAAACATATCCTTAATCCTTTTCATGTATTTCAGGATGTTCTTGACCGTTGTCTAGTGATCCACTCCTGGATTACTTTGGTACCTCCCTGCTAAACTAATAGCAAGGCACACATCAGGTCTGGTACACATCATTCATACATGATAGAGCCTATGGCTGAAGCATAGGGAACACTTTTCATTTTCTCTCTATTTTCTGTAGTGGTCGGGCATTGAGTCTTACTCAACTTCACACCTTGTAACACAGGCAAGAACCCTATCTTAGCTTGATCCATTTTGAACTTCTTCAAAACTTTATCAAGGTATGTGCTTTGTGAAAGTCCAATTAGGCGTCTTGATCTATATCTATAGATCTTGATGCCTAATATATAAGCAGCTTCCCTGAGGTCTTTCATTGAAAAACTCTTATTCAAGTGTCCTTTTATGCTATCCAGAAATTCTATATCATTTCTAATCAACAATATGTCATCCACATATAATATTAGAAATGCTACAGAGCTCCCACTCACTTTCTTGTAATACAGACTTCTCCAAAAGTCTGTACAAACCATATGCTTTGATCACACTATCAAAACATTTATTCCAACTCCGAGAGGCTTGCACCAGTCCATAAATGGATCGCTGGAGCTTGCACACTTTGTTAGTACCCTTTGGATTGATAAAACCTTCAGGTTGCATCATATACAACTCTTCTTCCAGAAATCCATTCAGGAATGCAGTCTTTACATCCATTTGCCAAATTTCATAATCATAAAATGCGGCAATTGCTAACATGATTCGGACGGATTTAAGCATCGCTACGGGTGAGAAGGTCTCATCGTAGTCAACTCCTTGAACTTGTCGAAAACCTTTTGCAACAAGTCGAGCTTTGTAGACAGTACCATTACCGTCAGTGTCAGTCTTTTTCTTGAAGATCCATTTATTCTTGATGGCTTGCCGATCATCGGGCAAGTCAACCAAAGTCCATACTTTGTTCTCATACATGGATCCCATCTTAGATTTCATGGCCTCAAGCCATTTTGCAGAATCTGGGCTCATCATCGCTTCCTCATAGTTCGTAGGTTCGTCATGGTCAAGTAACATGACCTCCAGAACAGGATTACCGTACCACTTTGGTGCGGATCTTACTCTGGTTGACCTACGAGGTTCGGTAGTAACTTGATCTGAAGTTTCATGATTATCATCATTGGCTTCCTTACTAATTGGTATAGGTGTCACAGGAACCGTTTTCTGTGATGGACTACTTTCCAATAAGGGAGCAGGTATAGTTACCTCATCAAGTTCTACTTTCCTCCCACTCACTTCTTTCGAGAGAAACTCTCTCTCTAGAAAGGATCAATTCTTAGCAACAAATGTCTTGTCTTCGGATCTGTGATAGAAGGTGTACCCAACAGTCTCCTTTGGGTATCCTATGAAGACACATTTCTCCAATTTGCGTTCGAGCTTATCATGTTGAAACTTTTTCACATAAGCATCACAACCCCAAACTTTAAGAAATGACAACTTTGGTTTCTTGCCAAACCATAGTTCATAAGGTGTCGTCTCAATGGATTTAGATGGTGCCCTATTTAACGTGAATGCAGCTGTCTCTAAAGCGTAACCCCAAAACGATAGCGGTAAATCAGTAAGAGACATCATAGATCGTACCATATCTAGTAAAGTACGATTACGACGTTTGGTCACACCATTACGCTGTGGTATTCCGGGTGGCGTGAGTTGCGCAACTATTCCGCATTGTTTCAAATGAAGACCAAACTCATAACTCAAATATTCTCCTCCACGATCAGATCGTAGAAACTTTATTTTCTTGTTACGATGATTTTCCACTTCACTATGAAATTCTTTGAACTTTTCAAATGTTTCAGACTTATGTTTCATTAAGTAGATATACACATATATGCTCAAATTATCTATGAAGGTGAGAAAATAATGATACCCGCCGCGAGCCTCAACATTCATCGGACCACATACATCAGTATGTATGATTTCCAACAAATCTATTGCTCACTCCATAGTTCCGGAGAACGGCGTTTTAGTCATCTTGCCCATGAGGCATGGTTCGCAAGTACCAAGTGATTCATAATCAAGTGATTCCAAAAGTCCATCAGAATGGAGCTTCTTCATGCGCTTTACACCAATATGACCTAAACGGCAGTATCACAAATAAGTTGCACTATCATTATCAACTCTGCATCTTTTGGCTTCAACATTATGAATATGCGTATCACTACTATCGAGATTCATTAAAAATAGACCACTCTTCAAGGGTGCATGACCATAAAAGATATTACTCATATAAATTGGACAGCCATTATTCTCTGATTTGAATGAATAACCGTCTCGCATCAAACAAGATCCAGATATAATGTTCATGCTCAACGCTGGCACCAAATAACAATTATTCAGGTCTAAAACTAATCCCGAAGGTAGCTATAGAGGTAGCGTGCTGACGGCGATTACATCGACTTTGGAACCATTTACCACGCGCATCATCACCTCGTCCTTAGTCAATCTTCGCTTAATCCGTAGTCCCTGTTTCGAGTTGCAAATATTAGCAACAGAACCAGTATCAAATACCCAGGTGCTACTGCGAGCTTTAGTAAGGTACACATCAATAACATGTATATCACATATACCTTTGTTCACCTTGCCATCCTTCTTATCTGCCAAATATTTGTGGCAGTTCCGCTTCCAGTGACCAGTCCCTTTGCAGTAGAAGCACTCAGTCTCAGGCTTAGGTCCAGACTTGGGTTTCTTCTCTTGAGCAGCAACTTGTTTGCCGTTCTTCTTGAAGTTCCCTTTCTTCTTCCCTTTACCCCTTTTCTTGAAACTGGTGGTCTTATTGACCATCAACACTTGATGCTCCTTCTTGATTTCTACCTCCGCAACTTTTAGCATTGCGAAGAGCTCGGGAATCATCTTATCCATCCCTTGCATATTATAGTTCATCATGAAGCTCTTGTAGCTTGGTGGCAGTGATTGAAGAACTCTGTCAATGACACTATCAATAGGAAGATTAACTCCCAGTTGAGTCAAGTGGTTATGGTACCCAGACATTCTGAGTATATGTTCACTGACAGAACTATTCTCCTCCATCTTGCAGCTGTAGAACTTATTGGAGACTTCATATCTCTCAATCCGGGCATTTGCTTGAAATATTAACTTCAATTCCTGGAACATCTCATATGCTCCATGATGTTCAAAACATCATTGAAGTCCCGGTTCTAAGCCGTAAAGCAAGGCACACTGAACTATCGGGTAGTCATCAGCTTTGCTCTGCCAGACGTTCATAACATCTGGCGTTGCTCCTGCAGCGGGTTTGGCACCTAGCGGTGCTTCCATGACGTAATTCTTTTGTGCAGCAATGAGGATAATCCTCAAGTTACAGACCCAATTCGTGTAGTTTCTACCATCATCTTTCAACTTTGCTTTCTCAAGGAACACATTAAAATTTAGCAGAACAACAGCACAGGCCATCAATCTACAACAACATAGACAAGCAAAATACTATCAGGTACAAAGTTCATGATAAATTAAAGTTCAATTAATCATATTTAAGAACTCCCACTTAGATAGACATCCCTCTAATCATCTAAGTGATCACGTGATCCAAATCAACTAAACCATGACCGATCATCACATGAAATGGAGTAGTTTTCAATGGTGAACATCACTATGTTGATCATATCTACTATGTGATTCACGCTCGACCTTTCGGTCTCACTGTTCCGAGGCCGTATCTGCATATGCTAGGCTCGTCAAGTTTAACCCGAGTATTTATGCGTGTGCAAAACTGGCTTGCACCCGTTGTATGTGAACGTAGAGCTTATCACACCCGATCATCACGTGGTGTCATGGCACAACGAACTTTGGCAACGGTGCATACTCGGGGAGAACACTTGTAGCTTGAAATTTAGTGAGAGATTATCTTATAATGCTACCGTCTATCAAGCAGAATAAGATGCATAAAGGATAAACATCACATGTAATCAATATAAGTGATATGATATGGCCATCATCATCTTGTGCTTGTGATCTCCATCTCCAAAGCACCGTCATGATCACCATCGTCACCGGCTTGACACCTTGATCTCCATCGAAGCATCGTTGTCGTCATGCCAACTATTGCCTCCACAACTATCGCTACCGCTTAGTGATAAAGTAAACCAATTACATGGCGATTGAATTTCATACAATAACGCGACAACCATATGGCTCCTGCCAGTTGCCGATAACTGTGTTACAAAACATGATCATCTCATACAATAAAATTTAGCATCATGTCTTGACCATATCACATCACAACATGCCCTGCAAAAACAAGTTAGACGTCCTCAACTTTGTTGTTGCAAGTTTTACGTGGCTGCTACGGGCTGAGCAAGAACCGTTCTTACCTACGCATCAAAACCAGAACAATATTTCATCAAGTTAGTGCTATTTTAACCTTCAACAAGGACCGGGCGTAGTCACTCTCGGTTCAACTAAAGTTGGAGAAACTGACACCCACCAGCCACCTGTGTGCGAAGCACGTCGGTAGAACCAGTCTCGCGTAAGCGTACGCGTAATGTCAGTCCAGGACGCTTCATCCAACAATACCGCCGAACCAAAGTATGACATGCTGGTAAGCAGTATGACTTGTATCGCCGACAACTCACTTGCGTTCTACTCATGCATATAACATCTACGCATAAACCTGGCTCGGATGCCACTGTTGCGGAACGTAGTAATTTCAAAAAAAAAAATACGCACACGCAAGATCATGGTGATGTTGGGGATCGTAGCAGAAATTTAAAATTTTCTACGCATCACCAAGATCAATCTATGGAGTAATCTAGCAACAAGGCGAAGAGGAGTGCATCTACATACCCTTGTAGATCTCTAAGTGGAAGCGTTGCAAGAACGCGGATGAAGGAGTCGTACTCGCAGCGATTCAGATCGCGGTTGATTCCGATCTAAGCGCCGAACAACGGCACCTCCGCGTTCAACACACGCGCAGCCCGGTGACATCTCCCACGCCTTGATCCAGCAAGGGGAGAAGGAGAGGTTGGGGAAGACTCCGTCCAACAGCAGCACGACGTCGTGGTGGTGGTGGAGGAGCGCGGAACTCCCGGGGCTGGTCCCCTCCCACACTTGGCCCACGCAGCCTTCTAGGGCTGGTGGCCCCACCTGGTGGACCCCCGGGACCCTCCCGGTGGTCCCGGTACGTTACCGATAGCACCCGAAACCTTTCTGGTGACCAAAACGGGACTTCCCATATTTAAATCTTTACCTCCGGACCATTCCAGAACTCCTCGTGACGTCCGGGATCTCATTCGGGACTCCGAACAACATTCGGTAACCGCGTACATACTTTCCCTATAACCCTAGCATCATCGAACCTTAAGTGTGTAGACCCTACAGGCTCGGGAGTCATGCAGACATGGCCGAGCCAACTCTCCGGTCAATAACCAACAGCGGGATCTGGATACCCATGTTGGTTCCCACATGCTCCACGATGATCTCATTAGATGAACCACGATGTCAAGGATTCAATCAATCCCGTATACAATTCCCTTTGTCTATCGGTACGATACTTGCCCGAGATTCGATCGTCGGTATCCCGATACCTTGTTCAATCTCGTTACCGGCAAGTCTCTTTACTCGTTCCGTAACACATCATCCCGTGATCAACTCCTTGCTCACATTGTGCACATTATGATGATGTCCTACCGAGTGGGCCCAGAGATACCTCTCCGTTACACGGAGTGACAAATCCCAGTCTCGGTTCGTGCCAACCCAACAGACACTTTTAGAGATACCCGTAGTGTACCTTTATAGCCACCCAGTTACGTTGTGACGTTTGGCACACCCAAAGCACTCCTACGGTATCCGGGAGTTGCACAATCTCATGGTCTAAGGAAATGATACTTGACATTAGAAAAGCTTTAGCATACGAACTACACGATCTTTGTGCTAGGCTTAGGATTGGGTCTTGTCCATCACATCATTCTCCTAATGATGTGATCCCGTTATCAATGACATCCAATGTCCATGGTTAGGAAACCATAACCATCTATTGATCAACGAGCTAGTTAACTAGAGGCTTACTAGGGACATGGTGTTGTCTATGTATCCACACATGTATCCGAGTTTCCTATCAATACAATTCTAGCATGGATAATAAACGATTATCATGAACAATGAAATATAATATAATAATAACCAATTTATTATTGCCTCTAGGGCATATTTCCAACAGTCTCCCACTTGGACTAGAGTCAATAATCTAGTTCACATCGCCATGTGATTAACACTCACAGGTCACATCGCCATGTGACCAACATCCAAGAGTCTACTAGACTCAATGATCTAGTTCACATCACTATGTGATAAACACTCAAAGAGTTCTGGGTTTGATCATGTTATGCTTGTGAGAGAGGTTGTAGTCAACGGGTCTTGCCATATTCAGATCCCTATGTATTTCGCAAAACTTTATGTCCTATTGTAGATGCTGCTACCACGTTCCACTTGGAGCTATTCCAAATTGTTGCTCCATTATACATATCCGGTATCTCTACTCAGAGCTATCCGGATAGGTGTTAAGCTTGCATCGACATAACTCTTTACGTCGAACTCTTTATCACCTCCATAACCGAGAAACATTTCCTTATTCCTCTAAGGATAATTTTGACCGCTATCTGGTGATCTACTCCTAGGTCACCTTTGTACCCTCTTGCCAGACATGTGGCAAGGCACAAATCAGGTGCGGTACTCAGGATGGCATACCGTATAGAGCCTATGACAAAAGCATAGGGGACGACCTTCGTCCTTACTCTTTCTTCTGCCGTGGTCAAGCTTTGAGTCTTACTCAACTTCACACCTTACAACTCAGGTAAGAACCCCTTCTTTGACTGATCTATTTTGAACTCCTTCAAAAACATGTCAAGGTGTGCGTTCTTTGAAAGTATCATCAGGCGTCTTCATCTATTTTTATAGATCTTGATGCCCAATTTGTAAGCAGTTTTATCCAGGTCTTCCTTTGAAAAACACTCTTCAAACAACCGTTTATGCTTTCCAGAAATTCTACATTATTTCGAATCAACAATATGCCATCCACATATACTTATCAGAAATGTTGTAGTGCTCCCACTCACTTTCTTGTAAATACAAGTTTCTAGCAAACATTGTATAAACCTAAAAGCTTTGATCACTCCATCAAAGCATATATTCTGACTCCGAGATGCTTGCTCTAGTCCATAGAAGGATCACTGGAGCCAGCATACCTTTTAGCATTCTTAGGATCGACAAAACCTTTTATTGTATCACATACAACTTTTTCTTACGAAAACTGGTAAGAAAACTTGTTTTTTGACATCCATCTATCAGATTTCATAATCAAAAAATACAGCTAATGCTAACATGATTCCGACGGACTTAAGCATCGCTACGGGTGAGAAATTCTCATCGTAGTCAACTCCTTGAACTTGTGAAAAACTCTTTGCCACAAGTCGAGCTTCATAGACGGTAACATTACCGTCCACGCCCGTCTTGTTCTTAAAGATCCATTTATCTCAATGGCTCGCCGATCATCGGGCAAGTCCACCAAAGTCCATACTTTGTTCTGATACATGGATCCTATCTCGGATTTCATGGCTTCTAACCATTTGTCGGAATACGGGCCCACCATCGCTTCTCCATAGTTCGTAGGTTCATTGTTGTCTAACAACATGATATCTAAGACATGATTACCGTACCACTCAGGAGTAGTACATATCCTTGTCGACCTACGAGGTTCGATAGCAACTTGATCCGAAGCTTCATGATCACTATCATTAACTTCCTATTCAATAGACATAGGTGCCACAGAAAACATCTTTCTGTGTTGCATCACTCTCTGGTTGAAGTAAAGGTTTGACAACCTCATCAAGTTCTATCTTCCTCCCACTCAATTCTTTCGAGAGAAACTCCTTCTCGAGAAAGGACCCGTTCTTAGCGACAAACAATTTGCCCTCGGATCTGAGATAGAAGGTGTACTCAACTGTCACCTTTTGGGTATCCTATGAAGATGTGTTTGTCCGCTTTTGGGTTCAAGCTTCTCCGGCTGAAGCCTTAAGCATCGCAGCCCCAAACATTAAGAAACGACAAATTTGGTTTCTTGCCAAACCAATGTTCATACGACGTCGTCTCAACGGACTTATATGGTGTCCTATCTAAAGTGAATGCAGCTGTCTCTAACGCATAACCTCAAAATGAAAACGGTAGATCGGTAAGAGACATCATAGATCGCACCATATCTCATAAGGTTCGATTACGACGTCCGGACACACCATTACCCTGTGGTGTTCCAGGTGGCTTCAACTGTGAAACAATTCCACAATGTCTTAAGTGATTGCCAAACTCATAACTCAGAAATTCTCATCGATCAGATCGTAGGAATTTGATCTTCTTGTTATGATGGTTCTTAACTTCACTCTTAAATCGCTTGAACTTTTCAAATGTTTCAGACTTGTGCTTCATTGAGTAAATATACCTATATCTACTCAAATCGTCAGTGAAGATGAGAAAATAGCGATATCCACCGCTAGCTTCAATTCTCATTGGATCACACACATCAGCATGTATGATTTCCAACAAGTCACTTGCCCGTTTCATTGTACCTGAAAACGGGGTCTTAGTCATCCTGCCCATGAGGCATGGCTCGCATGTGTCAAGCGATTCAAAATCAAGTGACTCCAAACATCCATTGACATGGAGTTTCTTCATGCATCTTACGCCAATATGACCTAAGCGGCAGTGCCACGAGAAAGTGGTACTATCATTATTAACTCTACATTGTAGGGGTTTGCACATCGAGCGGTGCATCAAAGACGTAAGCCTTCTGTGTAGCAGTGAGGACACTCCTCGGACTATGGACCCAGTCCGTATCATTGCTTACAATATATTTCAACTTGGTCTTTCTCTAGGAACGTATTGAAACAGGGAGCTACAACGTGAGCTATTTATCTACAACATATTTGCAAAGACAATTTAGACTATGTTCATGATAATTAAGTTCATCTAATCAAATTATTTAATGAACTCCCACTCAGATAGACATCCCTCTAGTCATCTAAGTGAAACATGATCCGAGTCAACTAGGCCGTGTCCGATCATCACGTGAGACGGGCTAGTCAACATCGGTGAACATCTTCATGTTGATCGTATCTTCTATACGACTCATGCTCGACCTTTTGGTCTTCCGTGTTCCGAGGCCATGTCTGTACATGCTAGGCTCGTCAAGTCAACCTAAGTGTATTGCGTGTGTAAATATGGCTTACACCCATTGTATTCGAACGTTAGAATCTATCACACCCGATCATCACATGGTGCTTCGAAACAACGAACCTTCGTAACGGTGCACAGTTAAGGGGAACACTTTCTTGAAATTATTGCGAGGGATCATCTTATTTAAGCTACCGTCGTTCTAAGCAAATAAGAGTAAAACATGATAAACATCACATGCAATCAAATAGTGACATGATATGGCCAATATCATTTTGCTCCTTTTGATCTCCATCTTCGGGGCTCCATGATCATCGTTGTCACCGGCATGACACCATGATCTCCATCATCGTGTCTTCTTGAAGTTGTCTCGTCATCTATTACTTCTACTACTATGGCTAACGCTTTAGCAATAAAGTAAAGTAATTACATGACATTTATGTTGACACACAGGTCATAAATAAATTAAGACAACTCCTATGGCTCCTGCGATTGTCATACTCATCGACATGCAAGTCGTGATTCCTATTACAAGAACATGATCAATCTCATACATCACATATATCATTCATCACATCCTTTTGGCCATATCACATCACATGACACATGCTGCAAAAAAAGTTAGACGTCCTCTAATTGTTGTTGCAAGTTTGTACGTGGCTGCTATAGGTTTCTAGCAAGAACGTTTCTTACCTACGCCAAAACCACAACGTGATATGCCAATTTCTATTTACTCTTCATAAAGACCCTTTTTATCGAATCCGATCCGACTAAAGTGGGAGAGACAGACACCCACTAGCCACCTTATGCAACTAGTGCATGTCAGTCGGTGGAACCAGTCTCACGTATGCGTACGTGTAAGGTCGGTCCGGGTAGCTTCATCCCACGATGCCGCCGAATCAAGATAAGACTAGTAACGGCAAGTAAATTGAAAAAATCGACGCCCACAACAACTTGTGTTCTACTCGTGCATAGAAACTACGCATAGACCTAGCTCATGATGCCACTGTTGGGGATCGTAGCAGAAATTTAAAATTTTCTATGCATCACCAAGATCAATCTATGGAGTAATCTAGCAACGAGGGGAAGGGGAGTGCATCTACATACCCTTGTAGATCGCTAAGCGGAAGCGTTGCAAGAACGCGGATGAAGGAGTCATACTCGCAGCGATTCAGATCGCGATTGATTCCGATCTAAGTGCCGAACAACGGCGCCTCCGCGTTCAACACACGTGCAGCCCGGTGACGTCTCCCACGCCTTGATCCAGCAAGGGGAGAAGGAGAGGTTGGGGAAGACTCCGTCCAACAGCAGCACGACGTCGTGGTGGTGGTGGAGGAGCGCGGAACTCCAGCAGGGCTTCGCCAAGCACTACGAGAGACGAGGAGGGAGAGAGGTAGGGCTGCGCCAAGAGGGAGATGATCTCGTGTGTCTTGCAGCCCCCAATACCTCAAGTATATATAGGGGAAGGGGAGGGGCTGCGCCCCCATCTAGGGTTCCCTCCCTAGGGGTGGCGGCAGCCCCAAAACCCATCTAGGGTGGCGGCCAAGGGGGGGGAGAGGGGGCGCACCTAGGGTGGGCCTTAAGGCCCATCTGGACCTAGGGTTTGCCCCCTCCCACTCTCCCTTGTGCCTTGGGCCTTGGTGGGGGGGGGGGGGGTGCACCAGCCCACCTGGGGCTGGTCCCCTCCCACACTTTGCCCACGCAGCCTTCTAGGGCTGGTGGCCCCACCTGGTGGACCCCCAGGACCCTCCCGGTGGTCCTGGTACGTTACTGATAGCACCCGAAACTTTTCCGGTGACCAAAACGGGACTTCCCATATATAAATATTTACCTCCAGACCATTCCAGAACTCCTCGTGACGTTCGGGATCTCATCCGGGACTCCGAACAACATTCGGTAACCAGTACATACTTTCCCTATAAACCCTAGCGTCATCGAACCTTAAGTGTGTAAGACTACGGGCTCGGATCATGCAGACATGACCGAGACATCTCTCTGGTCAATAACCAACAGCGGGATCTGGATACCCATGTTGGCTCCCACATGTTCCACGATGATCTCATCGGATGAACCACGATGTCAAGGACTTAATCAATCCCGTTATACAATTCCCTTTGTCTATCGGTACGATACTTGCCCGAGATTCGATCGTCGGTATCCCGATACCTTGTTCAATCTCGTTACCGGCAAGTCTCTTTACTCGTTCCGTAACACATCATCCCGTGATCAACTCCTTGGTCACATTGTGCACATTATGATGATGTCCTACCGAGTGGGCCCAGAGAGCTCTCCGTTACACGGAGTGACAAATCCCAGTCTCGGTTCGTGCCAACCCAACAGACACTTTCAGAGATACCCGTAGTGTACCTTTATAGCCACCCAGTTACGTTGTGACGTTTGGCACACCCAAAGCACTCCTACGGTATCCGGGAGTTGCACAATCTCATGGTCTAAGGAAATGATACTTGACATTAGAAAAGCTTTAGCATACGAACTACACGATCTTTGTGCTAGGCTTAGGATTGGGTCTTGTCCATCACATCATTCTCCTAATGATGTGATCCCGTTATCAACGACATCCAATGTCCATGGTTAGGAAACTGTAACCATCTATTGATCAACGAGCTAGTTAACTAGAGGCTTACTAGGGACATGGTGTTGTCTATGTATCCACACATGTATCTGAGTTTCCTATCAATACAATTCTAGCATGGATAATAAACGATTATCATGAACAATGTAATATAATATAATAATAACCAATTTATTATTGCCTCTAGGGCATATTTCCAACAGGTGATGCACATCAACGAGAGGGGAGAGTATCGTCTACGTACCCTCATAGGCCGTAAGCGGAAGCATTATGAGAACGCGGTTGATGTAGTCGAACGTCTTCACGATCCGACTGATCCAAGTACCGAACGCACGGCACCTCTGAGTTCAGCACACATTCAGCTCGATGACTTCCCACGAACTCCAATCCAGCAAAGCTTCACGGGAGAGTTCCATCAGCACGACGGTGTGATGACGGTGATGATGTTGCTACCGACGCAGGGCTTCGCCTAAGCACCGCTACGATATGATCGAGGTGGATTATGGTGGAGGGGGGCACCGCACACGGCTTGTAACAATCAACTTGTGTGTTCTAGGGTGCCCCCTGCCCCCGTATATAAAGGAGCAAGGGGGGAGGCTGGCCGGCCCTTGCAAGGCGCGCCAGGAGGAGGAGTCCTCCTCCTAGTAGGAGTAGGACTCCCCTTTTCTACTCCTACTAGGAGGGGGAAAGGAAGGAGGAGAGGGAGGAAAGGAGGAAAGGGGGCCGCCCCCCTAGTCCAATTCGGTTTGGGCTAGGGGGGCCGCGCGCCCTGCATCCTCTCTTCCACCACTTTGGCCCATGAGGCCCAATACTTCTTCTCCGTATTCCCGTAACTCCCCGGTACTCCGGAAAATACCCGAATCACTCAGAACCTTTCCGATGTCCTAATATAGTCGTCCAATATATCTATCTTTACGTCTCGACCATTTCGAGACTCCTCGTCATTTTGCCGATCTCATCCGGGACTCCAAACTACCTTCGGTACATCAAATCACATAAACTCATAATACCGATCATCACCGAACGTTAAGCGTGCGGACCCTACGGGTTCAAGAACTATGTAGACATGACCGAGACACATCTTCGGTCAATAACCAATAGCGGAACCTGGATGTTCATATTGGCTCCTACATATTCTACGAAGATCTTTATCGGTCAAACCGCATAACAACATACGTTGTTCCCTTTGTCATCGGTATGTTACTCTCCCGAGATTCGATCGTCGGTATCTCAATACCTAGTTCAATCTCGTTACCGTCAATTCTCTTTTACTCGTTCCGTAATGCAACATCCCACAACTAACTTATTAGTCACATTGCTTGCAAGGCTTATAGTGATGTGCATTACCGAGAGGGCCTAGAGATACATCTTCGACAATCGGAGTGACAAATCCTAATCTCGATCTATGCCAACTCAACAAGTACCATCAGAGACACCTGTAGAGCACCTTTATAATCACCCAGTTACGTTGTGACGTTTGGTAGCACACAAAGTGTTTCTCCGGTAATCGGGAGTTGCATAATCTCATAGTCATAGGAACATGTATAAGTCATGAAGAAAGCAATAGCAGTAAACTAAAACAATCAAGTGCTAAGCTAACAGAACGGGTCAAGTCAATCACATCATTCTCCTAATGATGTGATCCCGTTTATCAAATGACAACTCATGTCTATGGTTTAGGAAACATAACCATCTTTGATCAACGAGCTAGTAAAGTAGAGGCATACTAGTGACACTCTGTTTGTCTATGTATTCACACATGTATTATGTTTCCGGTTAATACAATTCTAGCATGAATAATAAACATTTACCATGAAATAAGGAAATAAATAATAACTTTATTATTGCCTCTAGGGCATATTTCCTTCATCAAACCGATACAAAGCATTGAAAGCGATATCCAACTTCTACAAAGTAAGGATGCACAACAAAAACTAACAAGTACGACTAAAAAACTAATATATTGATAACAATAAAGTCGTATGAAACCGACATTAAGCCTTCGCCGAAGGAGGAGGTGGACCGATTTGGAGATTATGTCATCATCATCCATGTTGGATAAAAAACTTCACTCTCCACCCACTGCAACAATATACCCCACCGTCTTGAACATCGATTGGTACTCTGCTCGGTGCAGCATAGCACGTACAAACCAGTGCATACAACTGAAAATAACCTAAAATGAATAATTGCTTTTTTCATTAAAAACAAAATCAGTTCTACTTAGCCAGATCGACCGTAGTAAAGGCAGACGCTCCAACCCTTATTACCGTGTTAAAATTATTCAATATTCTGTCAAGCTAGTGACCATATATATTGGCAACACTGGAGGACAAATACAAATTGGAATCTATTTACATGGCTGACCATGTAGAACACGAAACTTGCAATGAAAGAAGAGGTGTTTGATTATCTCATCATGAGAACAAAAGCTATAGTTCTTCCTTCCATGCTAGTAACAACTCCCATCCGAAGATATCACATGAAAAATCTTTTTAATTGTATTTTACTTATTTGTTTAATATTATCCATTAGAACCTGTAAGTGCATGAGTGCACGGTACATAGAGTCGACAGCAGATGACCCACATGTAGTGAGTTTCCAACAAAAAATATCCCATCATTGTGTCAGGTTAACTGATTGCAAATAGGATAAGAAATGTTGCCATATAATAAAACGGGGCTAACCAAATTCCTCCTAAATGGAACATCCGGTGAGGAGGAGCTGGGCACATGTGCAAGGGTATGATTCTTATCGCGAATAATACGACACAAAGTTGGATTATGTTCCCAGAGTAGTGTTTTCAAACCACTTATCCTCCCAGAAAGCCGTCCTTTATCGCAAAAGAACCAAAGCGGAAAATATGCTTCTTTGTTGCCACTAGGTTGGCCCGAAATTGTGAGTTACCGGGCTTCAAAAATGCCCAGGACACCGCTTTTTCTCCTAGATACTTATTGCGTAGTAGAGTTTGCCATGTGTCTCCGACGGATCTCGTGGGATTTGGTTGGTGGATATCTTTGGTGGATCGAGTCGGAACCGACCTTTATTTGTCTACGTTCGCGTGTCTTCAAGTTGGATCCTTCCGATCTATGCATCTCTTCATCGGCGGCGGTTGTTGTTCTGGTGCGCTAGTCCTATGAGACCTTAGCACGACAACTTCCCAACTATCTATCACAACAAGTTTTTCCCAGCTCCGGCGAGGGAGGGGCGATGACGACAGCGCGCCTTTGGCTCACTTCAATGCTTGCAATCGTCGCTAGCTGGTTTACGGATCTGGATGTAATTTGTATTATTTTTTATTTTGATGTACAACCATGATTGAAGATAAATAAATTGGAAGTTTTCTCGCAAAAAGGAAAAAAATAGTTAGCCGAACGCCCTCTTTTGTACGTAGCTTGAACAACCACTTAATGAGTAAGGCATCATTCTTAACATGTAGGTCCTGAATGCCTAGACCACCCCGGTCTTTTGGTCGACAAACCACACTCCATTTTGTAGGCTAATACTTTTCGCTATCTCTTTCTGCGAAGAATTTGGATATGGAATAATCTGGTCTGGGTGGTTTAGGGAGTTGGAAAATAAGACTATGTAGAGAGCCATGTTCGTGAGGACCGAGTTGATTAGGTCGTCCTCTAACGAAGAGCAATTTGCCTTTAAAACTGCTCAAACATTTCTTTCTCTGAGGGCTCTTCAACATAGTGAACCGTTCATAAAGAATTGGAATTATCAAATATTTAATCAAAATTGGCAATATGCACAACCAAGCAGATCAACATATTATTTAGCCACCTCCTTGCTTCCCCGAAGCAACAATTAACTCTTATGAAAGTTATTTTTTAAACCAAACAATTGCTCAAAAGTTTTTTTTTGACAGAAAGACTGTAAGGGAACCCCCTACAGTATAGTTGGTGCAACAACCCCAAATTGCAAGTACCATGCCTTGAACCTGGGTGGGTGGGAAGGCATCAGCCCCTTCCAACCACTAGGCTATGCCTTAGTCTGCCAATTGCTCAAAAGTTGAAAGCAATAGTTTCTGATTCATCGCCTTATTCAGGTCATGTTCCTATTTATATGCGTACAAGAGACGCGTGCAACAAGCATCTTTACAGGAACTGTCACAACCGGAGAGTCCGGTCGGTTGAGATCTACAGGGAGAAAGGGAACCACACGATGGGTAGAATTAGCCTAGATTTCCCTTAGTTAACTCATGATTAATAATATCCTAACAGTAATCTCCTTTTCAAAAGAAAAAATCTTTGTTGGTGTGACTCGAAGCTTTTCTTCTGTTTCAAGCCAGCGGGCTCACACCTCCAATTTGTTAATTTCTTTATCTTTATATTACATCTCGCTCTTAATCACACATTTGAAGACAGAGATTTGCCTTTGTGAGGTGTGCCAGCTAAGATCGAAATGGTGACGTGATGTGACATTAGTGCAACAAGGACTGGGCTTTACATATATGGTGATTGATGTGGTTGGGAGGCCATTATTAACTTAGTGCTGGTCGTGATTTGCGAAAGCAAAAGTCTTAGGAGGCGACATGGCTAATCCATGGCCATAAGCTTCCATGTAAACTATAGTTTTAATTTAGTAGCCTTCTTCCGTGAGGCATCTTGAAGGTGATGGGAAAGAAATGGAAGACAAAGAAAAGGAGGAGTTGGCCAGAGAGAAGCATAAAAGAAAAGAGGGGAAAAGGCAATAATTAGGTAACTTTTCCTTTGAAAGTATAGTTAGGAAATTAAGCCAGTAAGAAAATGATCGTGATGTGACCTGATAATTAAATGGCAGCCGCGATGCAAACAGTGTAGATGTATCTAGGCGACTAGGCTGCTGAAATCTAGCGAGTTTCACAAGTGGTGTTCGGAGAATTGCTGATTAAATTACAATCGGATTCTTGCCTTGATTCTTTACGAAGACGCCTCACTTTCCACATGGAGTACTCCCCCTTCGAGTGCACGCCTTGCCTGTCGTGTCACACGACTCTCGCACCGTCGCACGTGCGTGTTGACGCCTAGCTCCTAAATGCTTGCAGGACAGGCACATCACCAACCACAACATGTCACACTGTACGGCGACTCATATTGCAACTTTCATTTTCCTATGGTCATCAAAACCAAGCGTCTCTAAAGTTACAGTAATTTCGTCAGACCAGCTACAAGTATCTGTGTCTACATGGCACTTCTTTTTTGACGTGTGCAAGGCAAGTGCACTGCCGATTTAAGAGAGAGAAAACAAAATAGAGTGGCGTGGTTTATACGGGAAACCAGGCCGAAAAAGCATACAACACACGATCGATAAGGGACAGTAGTGAAAAACCCAACAATGCCGACGCAACATATAGATGATGTTTGGTTCTTTAGTCCTAAAATTTTTTCTAGTCCCAACTAAAAAGTCCCCAGTCCCTAAAAAGTCCCTCCCTGTTTGTTTCAAGAGACTTAGAGGGTGTTTGTTTTCAGGGACTTATTAGTCTAGGGACTTAAATAAGTCCCTATAAGTCCCATCTAAACCAAACAGGAGGGACTTATAGGGACTTAAAGTAGGCATTTGATACTTATGAAATAAGACTCTCAATGAGGGATTTATAGAGACTTATAGTTGTAATATGGTCTTATAGAGACTTATAAGTCCCAGGAACCAAAAAGGTAGGGACTTTTTAGAGACTTGGAACTTATAAGTTGGGACTAAAAAAAGTCCTAGGACTTATGAACCAAACAGGGCCTTAAAAGTCCCTGATCCCTTCCTAAAGGTTATTAAATGACCATGTTGCCCCTAGTATATAAAAATAACAATCAAACAACACCATGGGGTGGCGTGCCAATAGATGTATGGAGGGGCATTGTTGGAAAAGTCCTAAAAAGACTTCAAAAGACTCTTCTTGAGAGTCTTCTTCATTTAATTCCAAATGCCTAATTTAGTCCCTAAAAAGTCTCTCCCGTTTGATAAAAAAGTCTTTAAAAAGAATTTTTTTTAGTCCTTACACAAAAAAGTCCCTAAAAACAAACACGCCCATACTATGCAGAAGCGACTAATGAAAACCAGCTAGCCACAATTGACACCGAAATGCGACGTGAAGGCGGAGAATAAAATACTAGGGGGCATGCACGGCGTGGATGCATTATTTCTAATCTAATGCTTCACTAACTCGCCTGTTAAATTAACTTGGATAAGGGAAACACAATGGGCATGATGAGGCCACGCGGGGTAGATGTTGTCTCCTTTAAGGAGTTTGAGAGGGACGGGCGCTCCAGCACGACTCAAAAGATTCTCATGTTTACTTACCATCAAACTAAAGCTAGCTAGTTGATTAGTAATTAGCAGCCATCTCCGTATTTTTTTTGTGACAAGATGTACTCCACTCCTTGCCATGTCGCCTTAGACTACCTGCACAATCTTTTCTGAGATCATCTACTTGCGCAATTTTTTTTCAGTTTCATATGTTTGCGCATTATTTGACCTGACAGGCCTGTATAACATGTCCAGGCTGGAGTTGCACTAATTTATTGGATCCTTTGATAGCATGAGTCCTGATCAAATCAAATCTATTGGTGCCGACGTGGAAGAATATTGTTCAATCTCGGTGGCACTGTCACCATTGCGATAAATGTTCTTTATATGCTTCAGTCCAACCTGACTTGTCAGAAAATATGACGCACATAGTATAAAGTCGAGTCACTTATTTTGAGACGAAGGGAGTAAATCAGAATAGTTGTCCTAGCCAGCTGGATTACTAATTTATTTTTATCTTTTGAAACTGGAGTCCTAAGACTCAATCTATTTAAGAAGAAGATAATTACCTGATTAATTACGAAAAACTGGTACAATACGCCCACACAGGACACCAGTGGCCGACTTAGCTGCCCACAAGATCCACACACGTCCCTGAAGAAACGAAAACCGCTGAGGCTTGTGCGCAAACTGCCAACATCATCACCTCTCCCGAGCAAACGTCTCCAACTTGAGTGCATTCGTCCAACAATGATGCCTTGCCACAAAGAGCACACGAGACCTGCCGGTCTATGCCAAATAACCGGCCACACGCGCCGGTGGCAGGGTAGCTCCAAGTCCGAAGGCAAGCTATGACAAAGAAATATGCAAGGTCATGCAAATGGGTTTACTTTCTTCACCTCTGCAAGTGAACTCCTGCCCTGATTTCCCAATAGTATAATATGCAGATGACACTTTGGTCCTCCTCCAAGCAGATGCCAAACAACTACACTGCCTCAAAGCCCTCCTCAATACTTTTGCAGATGCTACTGGACTGAAAGTTAACTACTCTAAATCAAGCCTCATCCCACTCAATGTACCCGAGGAGAAAGTTGAAATTCTGACTAATACTTTCCAACGTAAAAGGGAATTCTTTCCCATCCAATATTTGGGTGCACCTCTGGGTATTCATAAACCAACTATTGAGCAATGTTTACCTCTGGTCACAAGACTACAGAAGAAACTTATGGGTCTATCTTGTTTTTTGACCATGGCTGGAAGACTATTGTTGGTAAAATCTATGATCAACTCTCTGCTGATTTACCTTATGCGATGTCTTGATGTACCTGTCACCATTAAAGCTCAAGCTATTAAATTATTGAGGCATTGCCTCTGGAGAGGCCCTGATTTGGAGGATCATAGGCCTGCCATGGTGGCTTGGAGTATTGTTTGTAGACCAAAAGACCAAGGAGGATTGGGAGTGATGGACATCTTTGTCCAAAACAAAGCTTTGCTACTCAAGAATCTGCACACGTTTTATAACAGACACAACATTCCATGGGTTAACTTGATCTGGGAAGCACATTACAGTGCTGATTTACTGCCTGGCAACAGTTGGATAGGATCTTTTTGGTGGAAAGCAAATCTTAAGCTCATTGACAATTTCAAATCCATGGCTAGATGCCACATTGGAGATGGCAAAAGTGCTTTTTTCTGGTCTGATCTCTGGCACTCAGCTTGCCTTCAGGACATGTTCCCTCATCTCTTTTCTTTTGTGAAGAATAGGAACTCCACTGTGCATACCATTATTCACACTGAATTTCTGGAGGATCTCTTTCATTTACCATTGACAGTGCAAGCATTCCAAGAATTTGAAGCAATGGAGGACATTTGTATATCTTTGAGGGGTTCTGAATATCTGGAATGTACAGATACCTGGAGCTATATTTGGGGAAATGATCAATTCTCAGTTGCAAAGGCATATAAACTGATGATGGGAGTTAAAATATTACCCCCAACAATTTAACTGGATTTGGAATAGCTCTTGTCAACCCAAGCACAAGGTGTTCTTTTGCAGGTTACTACATGACAGACTCAATACCAGGAATCTCCTTAGAAGGAAATCTTTTCATTTGGACAACTACAATTGTGCTGTAAACAATTGCCAGCAGGAGGAAACACTTCAACATCTCTTTTGGACATGTCCTTTTGCTGCTCAGTGTTGGGACATAATTTGTCCCACTAGGCAGGCCAATGTCTCAGTTCTTGAGGCTTCCACTGATCTAAAATTAAAACTTTATGTGCCTTTCTTCATGGAAATCATCATCCTAGCTTCATGGGCCATCTGGATCTCTAGGAACAACCTCATTTTTCAAGACATCCAACCAAGCATTCAGGGATGGAAAGTCATCTTCTTGGAGGAAATCAATTTGCTAAGGTTCAGAATAAAGAAGAGCTATGCTAGAGCTTTCTGTCTCTGGCTTGACAACCTTGTCCTGTAATCTTTTGTATTTTAGTAGCTGCTAGTTTCTTTCTTTCTTTCTTTTCTCTCTTTCTTTCTTTTTTGTTTTTGGCTTCTCTCAAGCCTTTTTGTATTGCTGGATCTCTATGTTGAAATAATATAAAAATTGCAGTGGGGTTTTGCCCTACTGTGTATAGTCAAAAAAATGCAAGGTTAGTGTCATGAAGGATCGCCGAGCCAGACCACAAGCTGCAAGTCACGTCGCCACCCCAGCCTCGCTACTGCAACTCTGACTCCTCGTTAACAAACAAACCCAGACGACGCCTCAAACATGCCGAAGAGCCAACTACCAAAATTTTGCCGCGACCCTGACCTCACTCATCCGCATCAATCTTGACACACGAGCTGCCAACGACCGCCAACTCGAACCACGAGTACCTCAGATAGGTCTTATCTCCAGGACGATGCCCCCAAGAGGGAACGTGATGCCAATCATGGCCATAGCATTGCCATCCTACAATCCAGAGGACCCGGATCTGAGGTATCCCTAGGAACATGTCGAGCGGGAAGGCTAAAACTACATCCCCGACGCCTCCCACAAGGTAACGGTGCCCATAGGTGCCGCCGTTAACGGATCCATCTAAAACCAGGAGCACAACTTTCCCCGGCAGAGTTGATGCTGAATCACATGAATTGTGGGCCACCCTACCACCACATCATCGTCTTCACCGTTAGTCGGAGACCGGCTAGGCCCAATGGGCCAGATCCCACATAGCAGATCTAGAGGCAAGGGAGGGCCTGAGAAGAACCATGATCTCGCCCCAAACATTGCCTCGGAGGCTACAACCGAGTCACTCCGCACATATCCCAATTGTCATAAGCCAAAACCGCATGAGCAAAAAGGAGCCGGCATAGTCACCTGGCCCCGACCCGTCATTGGATGTTGCTAGGCCATCGCTGAAGCCATGCTTGATCGCCACTTCGCCTAGTTGTCGTACTGGCGGAGGAGTCACTGTGTTAGAGCAACGATAATGGGGTTGCCATATCTACAGCCCCCATAACTCATACGGAGCGTTCCCCTTAATTTTTTGGAGGCCCGAAGGCTGTGCACAAACTTAGAGTTGCCATAATGCAACCTCAATGAAAATTTCTTCTGTTTCTTCTATATACTCTACTACTCGAATTTGGATGAGTAATTCAACAAAATATTACAAATCATTAATCAAATACAACTGACACTTCTTCAATGTATCCGTAATTTATGAAGTATTCATGCTATATTAATATCAACTATATATGGTTTTGGTGCACTTTTATATTATGTTTATGTACTAACCTATTAATCTAGTGCCCAGTGTCAAGTTCTGTTTTTGGTTTTACGGGAAATCAATATCTAGGAAGGTCAAAATACCTCGGTAATTTAGTATGATTTTTCTGGAATATATGTGATTTCTGGGCAAAGGAATCAATGCAAGACGGTGCCCGAGAGCCCCACACAGCCAGATGGTGCGGTCACCCCCTGGACGCGTCGTGGGCCTGTGTGGGCAGCCCTTAAGTTAGTCGGAGCTCTCCTTCAGCCGAAATAAAGATAATTTTATGAAAACATCCCCTCAAAATTTGAGCCCGGTCAAAGTTACGGATCTCCGGAAAAAAACTGTGTTCTGCCAGAGAACAATAGCGAAAACATAGAAGAAAATAGAGAGATCCAATCTAGGGAAGAGTTCCCTCTGTCCCTAGAGGACCAAGGAAGAAGAAGAAGGAGGGGCCCCTCCCCCCTCTCCACTAGTGGTGTCGGGACACCGTCGGGGACATCTCCATCATCACCATCACCATCACTAACAACTTCTTTTCCATTCTCAGGGTGATGTGTGAGTAGTTCTTCCACGGGCCGAGGGTATGTACTAGTAGCTATGTGTTTGATCTCTCTCTCTCTAATGTTCTTGATGGAGTCGATCTTGATTGTATTACGAGATTTAATAATGAAGTTGGATAATATGATGTTCTCCCCCCTATATCATTTTTATGGTGAATTGAGTCTTGCTCTTTCATGTTTCTATATGTTGGATTGAATACTTTGGATTTGAGATTACATGATGCATATCTAGTAATTAACTTGTTGATACCCATAGTGACATTGGCGTACTCTTAGCACAAAGGTTGAACGGAGTATCATATGTTGTTGTTGTTGTAGTACAATTTATGGGACTATCCGTGACACTTTGTGGCTGTTCAATAGATCAAGATTGGAAAGCAAAACGTGATTTCATTCTACTTTATCCGATAGAAATAGAAACTTTGAAGTAATTCTTTGTTGTAGTTTTGAAGGATTATCATGGGGTTTAATTATGTTAATGATGCTGAGAGTTGGAACTAGTTAAAGTATGAACCCTAGGCCTTATTTTCAAGCATTGCAACACCGTTTTACTCACTTTTGTTCCTTGCTACCTTGCTATTTCTATTTGTTTTGAATACAAAACCTATTTCTACCATCCATATTACACATTTTATCATCATCTCTTCACCAAACTAGTGCACCTACACAAGTGACAATTGTAATAGGTTGTTTGGGACACAAGAGTCCACTTGTATTTGATTGCAGGGTTATTTGAGAGAGAACCACCTTCATCCTACACCTCTCACGGGTTAATAAACATTAGGTCAACCATTTGATGGAAATTTGTTGTTGTCCTAAAAACTGTACACTTGGATGCCCAAAAAGTCTACAAGAATAAAGTTGCATAGTAGACTTAAAAAAATAATAATACAATGAAACAAAAGTTTCAACTAAAAATAAATCAATTTTAAAGAAAAATAAATGGAATATCTCCAAGCTAGCTACCAATGATGCCCAATAAGATCCTCATTGTACTGATCCTGGGAGGCGCGATCTTTGATCTTTGGGTATGCCTCTTGAATGAAGTTTCTGCGCCTCCGAGGCCTAGCGATTGTGCTAACATTTTCATAGTCCATGGGGCTTGGCAAATCCTATTATCCTCGATGACCGTGTTGTGTAGGATCACACAACATGTCATGATCTTTACCAAGACATATGTGTTCAAGAAATGAGCAAGACCGCGAAAAAAATTCAAACCTTGCTTGTAGCAGTCCAAATGTTCTCTCAATGCCCTTCCTTGGTGATTATTGCATCTTTGTGAAAATGCTTTAGTTTTTTGGTCCCATGATTATCTCCACAAATGTTGATCAAGGTGGATAGATTTCATTAATTATATAGTAGTCTTAGTCATACCGATGGCCATTCACTGTCTAGTTGCATGGTGGAGCAATACCACCTTCTAGCCTAGCAAATAGACGAGACATCTACAAGACATTGATGTCATTGTGAGATCTTGACAACCCAATGTAGCAATGCCAAATACAGAAATCCTCTGAGACAATCACTTCCAAAGTAATTATTGGATCATGGCAATGCCCAATGAATTGGTTGTGCCAAGCTACAGAGCAGTTTTAGCTCCAATGCATATAGTCAACACTCACAAGCATCCCAGGACGTCCTCATGGTTCATTCATTGATAGAACCCTCATTGTGTCCTTGGAATTGGGTGCTCACAAATAATGTTGTACATAAAAAACCATAATATCAACAAATATGGTTGTGCACTTTTTGATTTATCTTAGGCCATGGGAAGATACTCATCAATCATATATGTATGAGTGCCATATGCAATCATATGAAGTGTCACAGTCACCTTCTAAAAACAAGAAAAACCCTGCACACCAACATCATTCCTCCATTACATGAAGAATAGTTCATTGGCTTCCATGTCATCGACAATCCGACGCAATAATCGTCAGGACATGCAGAAGGGTTGTCGAAACATGTAGGCTGGGTAGGTATGCTACTTCTTGAGCTTGCGTTGATTTTTCCTTTGAAGAGGAAAGGGTGATGCAACGAAGTAGAGATAAGTATTTCCCTCAGTTAATAACCAAGGTATCAATCCAGTAGGAGGTACAAGGAAGTCCTCAATAGATGCACCTGCACAAACTAACAAACACTTGCACACAACGCGAAAAAGGGGTTGTCAATCCCTTCACGGTCACTAGCAAGAGCGAGATCTAATAGAGATAGGTATAAAATATAAGTAAAAGGCAAAATAAAAATAAATATAAATAAATTGCAGAAAGGTATTTTTGGGTTTTCGGTTTTATAGATCTGAAAATATATGATGAGAAATAGACCCGAGGGCCATATGTTTCACTAGAGGCTTCTCTCCTGAAGAAAGCACTGGGTGAACAAATTACTGTTGAGAAATTGATAGAAAAGCGCATAGGTATGAAAATATTTAAGGGAATGATCATGAATATAGGCATCATGTCCATGACAAGTAGACCGAAACGATTCTGCATCTACTTCTATTACTCCACACATCGACCGCTATCCGACATGCATCTAGTGTATTAAGTTAACAAGAATGGAGTAACGCTTTAAGCAAGATGACATGATGTAGAGGGATAGATCCAAACAATATGGCAAAACCCCCATCTTTTTATCCTTAATGGCAATAATACGATATGTGCCTCGCTACCCCTACTGTCACTGGATGAGGACACCGCAAGATTGAACCCATCACAACCTCTCCCATTGCAAGAAAAACCAATCTAGTTGGCCAAACCAAATCGTAGATCGGAGAGAAATACAAAGCTATCTTAATATGCATAAAAGAGTCCAGAGAAGACTCAAATATTCATAGATAATCTGATCATAAATCCACAATTCATCGAATCTAAACAAACGCACCACAAAAGAAGATTACATCGAATAGATCTCTAAGAATATCGAGGAGAACATTGTATTGAAGATCAAAGAGAGAGAAGAAGCCATCTAGCTACTAGCTATGGAACCATAGGTCTGTGGTAAATTACTCACACATCATCAGAAGGGTAGCAAGGTTGGTGTAGAGGCCCTCTGTGATCGAATCACCCTCCAACAGAGTGCTCGAAAAAGCCCCAAGATGGGATGTCACGAGAATAGAAGCTTGCGGTGGCGGAAAAATATTTTTGGTGTGCCCTCTGACATAAGGGGAATATTTGGGTATTTATAGAGATGGGATTAGGGTTAGGAGGTCTGCGAGGGGCCCACAAGTCTAGGGGGCGCCCCTCGGGGTGCGCCCTGAGGGCTTGTGGCTCTTTCGTGGGTCTTCTAGCCTCTTCCCGAAGCTTCGTGGTTGTGTTTTGGTCCAAGAAAAATCCCCAAAAAGTTTTATTCCGTTTGGACTTCGTTTGGTATTGGTTTTCTGTAGAAGACAAAACAAGGAAAAACAGCAACTAGCACTAGGCACTAGGTTAATAGGTTAGTCCCAAAAAATGATATAAAATAGCATATTAATGCATATAAAACATCCAAGATAGATAATATAATAGCATGGAACAATAAAAAATTATAGATACGTTGGAGACGTATCAACCGTCCCCAAGCTTAATTCCTACTCGTCCTCGAGTAGGTAAATGATAAAAACAGAATATTTGACGTGGAACTTATTTATAAATGTATTTTTTCTTATTGTGGAATGAATATTCAGATCCATAAGATTCAAAACAAAAGTTTAATATTGACATAAAAACAATGATACTTCAAGCATATTAATAAAGCAATCATGTCTTCTCAAAATATCATGGCTAAAGAAAGTTATCCCTACAAAATCATATAACCTTGTCATGCTCTATCTTTGTCACAGAAAGTATTTATCATGCACAACCCCGATGACAAGACAAGCAATTGTTTCATACTTTTAGTGTCCTCAAGCATTTTCAACTTTCATGCAATACATGAGCCTGAGCCATGGGTATAGCACTGTAGGTGGAATAGAGTATGGTGGAGGTTCTGAGGAGAAGACAAAAAAGGATAAAGTATCGCATCAATTAGACAAATTAATGGGCTATGGAGATGCCCATCAATTGATATCGATGCAAGTGAGTAGGGATTACCATGCAACAGATGCGCTAGAGCTATAAGTGTATGAAAGCTCAAAAGAAAACTAAGTATGTGTCCATCCAACTTGCTTGCTCACGAAGACCTAGGGCAATTTGAGGAAGCCCATCATTGGAATATACAAGCCAAGTTCTATAATGAAAAATTCCCACTAGTATATGAAAGTGATAAAATAGGAGACTCTCTATCATGAAGGACATGGTGCTATTTTGAAGCACAAGTATGGGAAAAGGATAGTAACATTGTCCCTTCTTTCTTTTTCTCTCATTTTTTTTATTTTCTCTCATTTTTGTTTTGGGATCTTTGGCCTATTTTTTTCGTCTGGAGCCTCATCCCGACTTGTGGGGGAAACATAGCCTCCATAATTCTTTTCTCACATGGGATAATGCTCTAATAATGATGATCATCACACTTTTATTTACTTACAACTCAAGAATTACAACTCGATACTAGAACAAAGATATGAATCTATATGAATGCCTCCAGCGGTGTACCGGGATGTGCAATTATCTAACGTGACATGTATAAAGAATATGAACGGTGGCCAAACCACAAATACTATGTCAATTATATGATCATAATAAATGGCATGGTGGAAGTTGCATGGTAATATATCTCGGAATGGCTATGGAAATGCCATAATAGGTAGGTATGGTGGCTGTTTTGAAGAAGGGTATATGATGGGTTTAATGCACCGGCGGAAGTTGCGCGGTACTAGAGGCTATCAATGGAGGAAGGGTGAGAGTGCGTATAATCCAATGGACTCAACATTAGTCATAAAGAACTCACATACTTATTACAAAAAAATATTAGACATCGAAGCAAAGTACTAATATGCATGCCCCTAGGGGATAGATTGTTTGGAAAAGACCATCGCTCGTCCTCGACCGCCACTCATAAGAAAGACAATAAAAAATAAATCATGCTCTAACTTCATCGCATAACGATAGACCATACGTGCATGCTTCGGGAATCACAAACTTTAACACAAGTATTTCTACTAATCCACAACTCTCTAGCATGACTCTAATATCACCATCTTTATATATCAAAACAAATGCAAGGAATCGAACTTCTCGTATATTCAATGCTCTTTATGAAATTTTTTATTATATCCCTCTTGGATACTTGTCATATTAGGACCAAACTAATAACCTAAGAAAATTGCCATACTATTTTAAGACTCTAAAAATAATATAAGTGAAGCATGAGAGTTCATCAATTTCTATAAAACAAAACCACCGCCGTGCTCTAAAAAGATATAAGTGAAGCACTAGAGGAACTACCTAGCTCAAAAAATATAAGTGAAACACATAAAGTATTCTAATAAATTCACGATTAATGTGTTTCACTCTCAAAAGGTGTGTACATCAAGGAAGATTGTGGCAAACTAAAAAGCAAAGACTCATATAATAGAAGACGCTCCAAGCAAAACATATATCATGTGGTGAATAAAAATATAGCCTCAAGTAAATTTACCGATGGATTGAAGACAAAAGAGGGGATGCCATCCGAGGCATCCCCAAGCTTAGATGCTTGGTTGTCCTTGAATATTAACTTGGGGTGCCTCGAATATGAGAGTGAAGGAGCAATGTTACTATCCTTTTTTCCACACTTGTGCTTCAAAGTAGCACCATGACCTTCATGATAGAGAGTCTCCTATGTTGTCACTTTCATATGCTAGTGGAAAATTTTCATTATAGAACTTGGCTTGTATATTCCAACGATGGCCTTCCTCAATTTTCCCTAGGTCTTCATGAGAAAGCAAGTTGGATGCACACCCACTTAGTTTTTGTTTTGAGCTTTCATAAACTTATAGCTCTAGTGCATCCGTTGCATGGCAATCCCTACTCACTCACATTGATATATTATTGATGGGCATCTCCATAGCCCGTTGATACGCCTAGTTGATGTCAGACTATCTCCCTCTTTTTTGTCTTCTCCACAACCACCATATTCTATTCCACCTATAATGCTATGTGTTGGGGATACACATAACAGGTAGGCCCACGAAGGGTTGAAATATCATGAAGCATGGGGTCCACACAACATGTGAGTCCAGGTAAAATTCATAGAGACATACTATCCACTCGGACAAGCAGCATACCATCCACTGGACCAAGCAGCATACCATCCACTCGGATGACAGTTCACCACTCGTATGTACGACTCACTCGGATATACGAAAACCAGCAGGCAGCAAAGCAGTCGGCATCATTCTCATAGTGAAGGCTTGATAGTGGGCTGGCTTCATGGCATTCATGCCCCACTTTGTAACATAGGAGGTGAAGGGGTGGCGCACTCTATATAAGCCACCCCCACCACTAGACTAGGTTTTTTTTCTTCCATCTCTTTCTATTTTTCACCATTAGTCTCAGGACTACGGGGATTCGTCTCCTCTCATTGTAATCTCCAGATACATACTAAGATAAAACAAAGCCTCTCCGGAGCACGAGACGTAGGTTTGTTATCTCCACTGTGAGAGGCCCGAACTCGCTAAAACCACTGTGTCACCCATATGCATCTCGATAGATCATGCTCCTTTACCCTACCCCTCTCTTATTGTCGGAATCGTTACCACGATAGTTGGTGCCCACCGTGGGGCATGGCGTCTATCGAGCCATGATGCAAATGGTTTTCTTTCTTCGATCTCCGTCCGCCGATCAATAATCTTAAATGGAGAATCTGATGTTCAGGACATCACTCCATTCACAGGAGAGGCATGATACTCTTCGTTCAAAGGGATCAGGAAGTTTCCATCCTGTCTTTTTCTATACAAATGATTTTTAATCTAACAATAGTTGTTTTTCTTCTATATGTACACGCGCTAACGTGAGTTCCGTGGAGTTTGGGCTACCATGCCATTCACGGCGAACACATGATGCTCTTCGCGCAAAAGGATCAGGGGATTGCCTATTTAATCCTATATCTTTCTTTTGCAATCCATCAACGATCTTACCATGGGTCGCTTCTTCTCCTGTATGTTCGTAAATCTCAGGAAGTAGTGAAAAAGGAAGAAGAGAAGACACCATGCGTGGAAGAGGACCACCTCGTCACTCGGTGGTGTGGTGGGCGACTTTCTCGTTTCCTACAGCGTCCCTTGTCAGCCACGCAGCGCGATCCCCGCCCTCGATGCGCGGACCTGACATAGCATCGACGCCGGGGCTGTCCACGATCACGGCAAGACGGGAGCCACTGGATCGACACGCCTCCGCCTCAAGCTCCGCCCGCATGCAGCCTGGCAGGAGAACGCCGTCCCACACTCGGATTTGCTGCAGACTGCCTCACCTCGCGCCGGATCCGTAGCAAAGCTGCCGTCGCCACCGTGACCGACCAGAGAGCCTTGCCCCTCGCCTTCCACTTTCCTTCTAATCTTTAATTCCTTCCAATTTATCTCATGCATGCAGGACATGAATGGCCGTGAGAAAGGAGGAACGTCCACTACATGCATGGGCGGTTTTAACTCTTCCTTAATTACCGACTAATTAACTCCTTTTGTATGCATGTACAGATTTTGGACGTCGGCATTTTCCTCATTAGGCTAGTCATAGTGGGGAGTAACTTAGACTAGTGTCATGCATATGACACTAATCTTTGTTACTACTTTCATAGTGCAAAGTAATATACAAGTAGTATCATAGATGATAGCATTTATTACATCATAGACTCATTTTGCTTTGGGTTACGTTATGTTACAGTAACATATTATGTTACTCCAAACACCTCTCTCCTTATTAACTCTATGCCACATAAACAAATCTATCTTGAAATGCGCTATATTACTTGCTAAGTTACTCCCACTATGACCAGCCTTAGTGACTACGTGGGCCTCCTTCTAAAGGTATAATTGCTTTTTTAAGCGCCTCATCAGGTGAGGATTTTCAGCGTCGGTTTCTTAATTACCATGGTCAAAACTTCTAAAGGTATAATTGTGCATGCATGCATGCATAACCATCCACGGCCTTTAATCCTTGCAAGATGCATCCGTGCAGGGACCCTTTGTCCATCAAAATATATTCGTAGCTATGTTTCCTACTAACTTGCAGGTCACACGTCCGTCATCGTCTCCGGACAGTGGTTCACTCGGATAGACATTCCGTTTGAGCTATGTACAGACGACTAACATATAATCACACGACCGGCTCATCTTTTATTTCACTCAACCGATGGCGCGGCGACCGGATCGCAGCCCAGATGTGGTTCACTCGGGCACATGGATGCACTCGGATGAGGCGTTCACTTGGATGGCGCTCCCCTGGCTGTCAAGTCCGTGGATCCAGTTGGTCGATTCACCTTTTTACTCGGCCGGCTAACGTACAGATTCATGCGGGGGCTGGCTGCCCCTGCGAGCGGCCAAGCCATCCTCCGACATCAACTGCCCAACGCAGCACAGACCCGAAGCGGCTCCTTCCTCGAGCCAGTCACGTCCACGTGCGCGCGCGAGCTTCCTATCCCGGCGCCGACATTCTGTCACGTCCAGGTTCACCGAGACATACAGTTTACTCAGACGGGTAACAAACTACTGCGACAGTCGGACAAGCACTCGACACTGGACATGTCTTCGTCACCGCTCGGTCGCCCTGCGCGCCGACATCTGTTGGACACGTCCTCACCATTCGGCCACCCCTTGCGGTCATTCGGAGGACACGTCTTCATCGGTTTGCCTGACAAGGTTTTATTAGACAATTAAAATGTCCAGACGTTCGGCCGTCCCGCGAGTCGTCATCGGTTGGTCACCTCATCACCACTCAGCCGCTCTGTGCGTCATCATCGATTGGTCACCTCATCACCATTCGGCCGCTTCGTGTGTCGCCATCGATTGGTCACCTCATCACCATTCAGCCGCTTCGTGCGTCGCTATCGGTTGGTCACCTCATCACCACTCGGCCGCCCCGCGCGTCGCCACTCGGTTGGTCACCTCATAACCATTCGGCCACTCCGTGCATCGCCATCGGTTGGTCACCTCATCACCACTCGGCCGCCCCGCGCGTCGCCACTCAGTTGGTCACCTCATAACCATTCGGCCCCTCCGTGCATCGCCATCGGTTGGTCACCTCATCACCATTCGGCCGCTTCGTGCGTCGCCATCGATTGGTCACCTCATCACCACTCGGCCGCCCCGCGCGTCGCCACTCGGTTGGTCACCTCATAACCATTCGGCCGCTCCGTGCGTCGCCATCGGCTGGTCACCTCATCACCACTCGGCCGCCCCGCGCGTCGCCAATCGGTTAGTCACCTCATCACCACTCGGCCGCTCCATGCGTCGTCATCGGTTGGTCACCTAATCACCATTCGGCCGCTCCGTGTGTCGCCATCGGTTGGTCACCTCATCACCACTCAACCGCCCCGTGCGTCGCCACTCGGTTGCTCACCTCATCACCACTCGGCCGCCCCGCGCGTCGCCATCGGTTGGTCACCTCATAATTATTCGGCCGCTCCGTGCTTCGCCATCGGTTGGTCACCTCATCATCACTCGGCCGCCCCGCGCGTGGCCACTCGGTTGGTCACCTCATCACCACTCGGCCGCCCCGCGCGTCGCCACTCGGTTGGTCACCTCGTCACCACTCGGCCGCCCCGCGCGTCGGCACTTGGTTGGTCACCTCATAACCATTCGGCCGCTCCATGCGTCGCCATTGGCTAGTCACCTCATCACCATTCGGCCGCTCCGTGCGTCGCCATCGGTTGGTCACCTCATCACCACTCGGCCGCCCCGCACGTCGCCACTCGGTTGGTCACCTCATAACCATTCGGCCGCTCCGTGCGTCGCCATCGGTTGGTCACCTCATCACCATTCGGCCGCTCTGTGCGTCGCCATCGGTTGGTCACCTCATCACCACTCGGCCGCCCCGCGCGTCGCCACTCGGTTGGCCACCTCATAACCATTCGGCCGCCCCGTGCGTCTCCATCGGTTGGTCACCTCATCACCATTCGGCCGCTCCGTGCGTCGCCATCGGTTGGTCACCTCATCACCACTCGGCCGTCCCACGCGTCGCCATCGGTTGGTCACCTCATCACCACTCGGCCGCCCCGCGCGTCGCCATCGGTTGGTCACCTCATCACCACTCGGCCGCTCCGCGCGTCGCCATCGGTTGGTCACCTCATCACCACTCGGCCGCTCCGCGCTTCGCCACTCGGTTGGTCACCTCATAACCATTCGGCTGCCCCGCGCGTCGCCATGGGTTGGTCACCTCATCACCACTCGGCCGCCCCGTCCGTCGGCACTCGGTTGGACACATCTACATCAATCGGTCGCCCCTCGCATCGCCATCGGTTGAACACATCTTCACCACTCGGCCACCCGCACGCCTTCATAAAGCTAAGTCATTCTACATGCACTACATTCTGTTATTTCTATCTTTCGGAGTATCCCATAATTCACACATCACGTTCACTCGGAGGCCACGCCACCGAGTGTACCTCTACGCTCGGCCGCTTATTTCACATACTTGCTTAGTACTGGTTATGTGACTCCCGAGTCCAACTTCCATTTTTTTTCGCATGCATCATTCACGAACACCATGTGTCGTTCTTCATTTCGAGTTTGCATCAGTCCTCTGGTGCAGCAACTCAGTAGAAACACTACACTTCCGTTTTATTTGAGCCAGTATTCTAATGAGCTCAGTCGGATCCGTCGCTTCAACAAGTTCGAACGGATCCTTCGCTCTTTCAGACTCTTGCTGGTTAACCAGCAAGCCCCTTGCACTCCCAGCGGGTGTCTATGGGTGTTATTCACACAAATCATTTCAGCACACATCAAATTTCCTCGAGAAATTATTTCGTTGGCTTGTGCCATTTTTTACACAAGTTACGCGATCACTTGATGGCCCTATGTGCCAACTTCATCGCTACTCAGACTCGGTCACCGTATCGGTCCTAGCGCACCACAACGCCAACCTTGTCACTTTGTTGACTTCAAACGCATCCGGCCAAACCCTCTGTGGAATCCTCTTCATCATATCAGTGATATAGACCTCGTTAGACATGAGACAAATAAGTCCTTTTTATAATTAAACTTCACACTTCACTCTTTTGCGAGTTTGCCTCTTTCGAGCATCACTCAGAAGCTTCTCCTCATCTTTACCTGAGTTCGACTCGATGGATTGCAAATCATCCATTCAAAACTATATTTCTCGTATTCCAACGTGTCCGTTGTCGAGGCCTGTAGTACGCTCGGGGGCTACGCCGCACTCGGGAGCTGCATCTAATTTGGAATGACCCTCTCCTGAGTGGTCGAGTACTTCATCAGCAGTCAGATCCTTCACTTCAACAAGTGCATCCGATCCGCCACTTTGACAAGTTTTATAATCACCCAGGCGCTCTGCGCACCATCTTCATTTCTACCCAGACTCAGTTGTCATGCCGGTCTTGTTGCGTCGCAACCACACTACACCAAACTTGTGACTACATTAGCTTCGAAAGCATCTGGCTAACTCCTTCGAAACAATTTCAGCAACTTGGCTGGACACGCAATCTTTCACTCGGCTGCCCCGCGCATCGTCACTTGGCCACGCCACGCGTCGTCATTCGGCCACCCCGCACATCACCACTTGGCTGGACACGTAGTCCTTCACTCGGCCAGCTCGCGCATCCTCACTCGGCCATCCCGCACGTCGCCACTCGGTTTTGCACATCTTCACCACTTGGCCGCTCCGCGCACCGCCTCTCGATTGTGCATGCCTTCACCACATGGCCGCTCCGCGCGTCACCACTTGGCTGGACACGTAGTTATTCACTCGGCCACCTCGCGCGTCCTCACTCGGCTGCCCCGCGTGTTGCCACTCGGTTGTGCACATCTTCACCACTCGGCCGCCCGACACGTTGCCACTCAGTTGTGCACGTCTTCATCATTCGACCACCTCCCACAACATGACTCGACTGCCCCGCACGTCATCATTCGATTGTATACATCATCGCCCCTTGACCGCCCCATGCGTCATCACTCGGTTGTACACATCATCGCCCCTCGGCCACCTCGCGCGTCACCATCAGTTGGACATGTCTTTACCTCTACACCCCCAGCACGGGAACGACTAAGTTACTCATATGATCAAACCTCATATCACACTCTGTAGCAAGCTTACCTCTTTCAAACATCACTCGGGGGCTACGCACAGCCGTTGGCCATGCTGTCCTCAGGGGTTACGCCCATTCGATCGACCCATTAATCGCATCAGGAATATCTTTCTGACCATACATACAAGTGCCACCAAATTTTTCCTTGCAGTCAACATACCCGATCAGTCAGGAAGCACGTCCACTCGGACAAATACCCCTTTCACGCAAAATCTAATGGTCAATATAAGAAGTAATACTGGAACTTTCACTCCCTGGAGTGTCCAGCTTTTTTCTACAGTCGGCAGTTTCAAAGCCGAGTTCATTCACCGTGACGAGAGCATGAAGATTCACCTGCTTGACCGAGTTCCAGGATAAATTTATTCCATGTCAAGTGCACGAAGATCAATCCAACTGACTCAGCTCCAGGCTGAGCTTATTTACCATGTCAAGCATCTGAAGATGCATCTGATTCACTCAATCTGAATTAAACCCTCTGCCCGACTGATCTAGTCTGACAGAGGCTTGGGGACTACACCCAGTGGGTGCACTCAGCGTGCCCCCACTGGAAGAGAACTCAGAAAGAAACATTTTGCTCAATGCAAACCCAGCTCCAGATCACTCGACCTCTGAGTCGGAGAAGAACAAGTACAATCAGTACCAGCTAAACAGATTTTCTCTCTCAGACCCCCGTCGACTACCTGCAGTCGATGGCGGTCTCGGGGACTACACCCAGTGGGTGCACTCAGTGTGCCCCCACTAGAGTAATCTCCACTCAGTATGGCCTAACCAGTCCGAGTGACGAACAACAAACAAAAAAGTTTTAAAGAATCCTGTCGACTACCAAAAAAAATCCTATAAGGTGAGTTTAACGCTCCTCCGTGGACCTATTCTGAGCCTTCTTCAAGGACTCAAAGCGTGAAACTCACAAGTATGGATCTAAAACCGACTCGTATTGACGTTCCTCCAGGATAAGAATGGCGTCTCTCTGAGAGAGCAGCCCATGTGTCAATCTTGTTGCATAGATTAAATGACACATCCATACTCTGATCACAAGTTAACCTCTTCCGAGAGATGATCGAATGTCACCAAGTTGCTCCTCGCGGGCACTTACCCAGATCAGTCGGGAAGCACAGTACCAGAATCCATTGAGATTTTGTTCAAACCTTAGTTGTCTGAAATCACGATGACAGGTACCGAGTATTTCCGTAATCACTCGGGACAAATTGTGTCTTTCACAAACTCGTTCTTCAAAATCGCAATCGATTCGGGGGCTAATGTTGGGGATACACATAACAGGTAGGCCCACGAAGGGTCGAAATATCATGAAGCATGGGGTCCACACAACATGTGATTCCAGGTAAAATTCATAGAGACATACTATCCACTCGGACAAGCAGCATACCATCCACTCGACCAAGCAGCATACCATCCACTCGGATGACAGTTCACCACTCGACCGTACGACTCACTCGGATATACGAAGACCAGTGGACAGCAAAGCAGACGACATCATTCTCATAGTGAAGGCTTGACAGTGGTCTGGCTTTATGGCATTCATGCCCCACTTTGTAACATAGGAGGTGAGGGGGTGGCGCACTCTATATAAGCCACCCCCACCACTAGACTAGGGGGGCTTTTTTCTTCCATCTCTTTCTCTTTTTCACCATTAGTCTCAGGACTACGGGGATTCGTCTCCTCTCATTGTAATCTCCTGTTACATACTAAGATAAAACAAAGCCTCTCCGGAGCACGAGACGTAGGGTTGTTATCTCCACCGTGAGAGGCCCGAACTCACTAAAACCACCGTGTCACCCATATGCATCTCGATAGATCATGCTCCTTTACCCTACCCCTCTCTTATTGTCGGAATCGTTACCACGACACTATGTCCATGGCTCACGCTCATGTATTGCGTGAAAGTTGAAAAAGTTTGAGAACACCAAAAGTATGAAACATTTGCTTGGCTTGTCATCGGGGTTCTGCATGATTTGAATATTTTGTGTGATGAAGATGGAGCATAGTCATACTATATGATTTTGTAGGGATAAGCTTTCTTTGGCCATGCTATTTTGAGAAGACATAATTGCCTTGTTAGTATGCTTGAAGTATTATTGTTTTTATGTCAATATTAAAATTTTGTTTTGAATCTAATGGATATGAACATTCATTCCACAATAAAGAAAAATTACATGGATAAATATGTTAGGTAGCATTCCACATCAAAAATACTATTTTTATCATTTACCTACTCGAGGACGAGTAGGAATTAAGCTTGGGGATGCTTGATACGTCTCCAACGTATCTATAATTTTTTTATTGTTCCATGCTTTTATATTATCTGTTTTGGATGTTTTATATGCATTAATATGCTATTTTATATCATTTTTGGGACTAACCTATTAACCTAGAGCCCAGTGTGAGTTTCTGTTTTTCCTTGTTTTTGAGCTTCACAGAAAAGGAATACCAAACGGAGTCCAAACGGAATGAAACCTTCGTGATGATTTTTCTTGGACGAGAAGACACCCCAGAGACTTAGAGATCAAGTCGGGAGAGCCACGAGGCGGCCACAAGAGGGAGGGCATGCCCCCACCCTTTTGGGCTCCTCGTGACTCCCCTGACCTAATTCCTTCGCCTATATATTCACATATATTCCCAAACCACCAGAGGCATCCATGAAAATACTTTTCCATTGCCGCAACCTTTTGTACCCGTGAGGTACCATCTAGGGGCCTTTTCCGGCGTCCTACCGGAGGGGGATTCGATCACGGAGGGCTTCTACATCAACCCTATTGCCCTTCCGATGAAGCGTGAGTAGTTTACCACATACCTATGGGTCCATAGCTATTAGCTAGATGGCTTCTTATCTCTCTTTGATTCTCAATACCATGTTCTCCTCGATGTTCTTGGAGATCTATCCGATTTAATATTCTTTTGCAGTGTGTTTGTCGAGATCCCATGAATTGTGGATTTATGATTAGCTTATCTATGAATATTATTTGAATCTTCTCTGAATTCTTTTATGCATGATTTGATATCTTTGTAATTCTCCTCGAACTATCGGTTTGGTTTGGCCAACTAGATTGGTTTTTTCTTGCAATGGGAGAAGTGCTTAGCTTTGGATTCAATCTTGCGGCGTCCTTTCCTAGTGACAGTAGGGGCAGCAAGGCACGTATTGTATTGTTGCCATCGAGGATAAAAATATGGGTTTTCATCATATTTCCTTGAGTTAATTCCTCTACATCATGTCATCTTACTTAATGCGTTACTCTGTTCTTCATGAACTTAATACTCTAGATGCAAGCAGGAGTCGGTCGATGTGTGGAGTAATAGTAGTAGATGCAGAATCATTTCGGTCTACTTGACACGGAAGTGATGCCTATATTTCATAATCATTGCCTTAGATATCATCATAACTTTGCACTTTTCTATCAATTGCTCGACAGTAATTTGTTCACCCACCATATTATTTGCTATCTTGAGAGAAGCCTCTAGTGAAATCTATGGCCCCCGGGTCTATTTTCCATCATACAAGTTTCCGATCTACAATATTAGTTTCCGATCTATTATTTTGCAATCTTCTACTTTCCGATCTATAAACCAAAAATACCAAAAATATTTACTTTATCATTTGTTTAAGTTTCATCTATATCTATCAGATCTCACTTTTGCAAGTAACCGTGAAGGGATTGACAACCCCTTTATCGCGTTGGGTGCAAGGTTTTTGATTGTTTGTGCAGGTATTAGGTGATTTGTGCGTTGTCTTCTACTGGATTGATACCTTGGTTCTCAAAATGAGGGAAATACTTATCTCTACTTTGCTGCATCACCCTTTCCTCTTCAAGGGAAAAACCAATGCAAGCTCAATAAGTAGCACACGACACTCATGTAGTTGCATGTTCACTGTAGATAAATGTTCTAGAAATTCAAACACCATCCTTTCCCTCTGTAACACCATTTTGTCTTTCAAAACATAATGAAAAAAATTAGGTGTACCACAAACAGTTTACTTGCAAGAATCTTGTGGGATGTGATATAAAATATCTTGGCGCATCGTCTTGTCTGGCTTACGTAGGAAGCTTCGTCGTCTACAATCCACCGCGCGCGCTTGAACCACACTTGCGCGCCAGTTTCTCGCGGCACTGAGCAAAATTTTTCTGCCACCATGGAAATATCTATCCCCCGGCCCCTCCCTCCCACCAAAAGCCACATTTCCACTATTCCTCCTTTTTTCCAAGTTCAAACCTTCACTGCTACTTACTGGTAGCTCAACCTGCTTGCCGACGACCCTTCTTCTTGCAGCACCGCCTCCTTGCCAGCGACCCTTCTTCTTGCAGCGCGGCCTCCTCGCCGGCGCCCCTTCTTCTTGCAGCGCCGCCTCCTCACCGGCGACCCTTCTTCTTGCAGCGCGGCCTCCTCGTCGGCGACCCTTCTTCTTGTTGCGCGGCCTCATCGATATGGTCAGGTAATCTACACCCCACCCACACTATCCTCCTCCTTCCCCGTCCGACATGCCCCGACCGACGGCGCGACACCTTTCGCCGAAATCACCTGGCCCCGTCCTCCAATTAAGCGCCGCCCACAGCCATTTTGCATGCATTATAATGTGGAGCTCAGTAGCATCTGGTAGCGGAGAAGCAAATTACGGCCGCACGCACGAACAAGGTCGCTATGGCTGCCATGCGTGCTGACTGCCAGATCTTGGAGGAGCACCTCATCTTCGAGGCCATCGTCGATACCGCCACGCGGTTGTCTACTTTAAAATATAGTTTGTACGTGTTGTTTTCTTGAGGCCACCGCTAGTGCCTTCTAGTGATTTGTCCTCTGTAATGTTAATATGCAATCTGATATTCTGAAATGTAATGTTCAGTTAACAGTCTGGTCCAACAATTGCTACATTTCGTAGTACTGTTCTCAAGCATTCTTTGTTTCGTTAACTGTCTTATCTTCTAGTACATGTTCTATTCTACATGTTGTGCTGAGTTAAGTGTTTTGGTATATTTGGTTTGCTGTCCATTTAACTGTTTGGTTCAATTCAGCAATTTGATTTTCACTTGTTTTGGGGTACAATTTTGTATTGTTATGCATGTGAGAAATAAATCGAATTTGGTTGTACTCAATACACATTCTACTAATAGTATGGCAACTCTCAGTTAACCTGATCAAAATCTTCCTTACATGTGTTGCAGGGAAACAATGGGAGACAATGCGGTTTACCATTGAGGTCTGCTCATGCATGGTCCTTTCACTAATAGCACATTATTGTTCACTTGCAGGAATCATTCTAATATTTAGGTTTCTTACAATTTGGTCTTGCACATGTAGGTCCTGCTGTCAGAGGCTTAGACCCACTGTTCGACCCATTTTGCATATGGGGACATGAGATTTCCATGAATATCAGTCAAGTCAAGAAACTCAAAAAGATTGTTAGGATGAAGAAAGTTGCGACGAATAACAACAAGATCTTTGTTTGCACAATAAAGAAGACATCAGTCAACTATAGGATGGTACTAACTCTTTTACCTTGTTTTTACCCCTTGCGCCATTTCAAGATTTATAACAACGATTTATGCGTATCTTTGTTTTTAGTACTTTTCAAAGCAGTTCACCGATGATTACCTCTCAAACCGCCTGCATGGTCAAGAGGCGAGGAAGGTATTCATTCAACACACACGGTACAATATTGAAGTCTTCCTGAAGAGGACGAAGGTTGGGTGGGAAATTATCCATAGCCACTGTCCTAAAGTTGCAAGGACATGCAGACTAAGGCATAGCCTAGTGGTAGGAAGGGGCTGATGCCTTCCCACCCACCCAGGTTCAAGGCATGGTACTTGCAATTTGGGTTTGTTGCACCAATTATACTGTAGGGGGTTCCCTTACAGTCTTTCTATCAAAAAAAGTTGCAAGGCCATTCAACATCACTGAAGGCTCGATATTCGCCTTCCGCTTCTGAAGTTTCCCAGATGAGATTTATCTGTCTATTAACCGTGTATGATGCTACTTATCCAAAGGTTTTCGATGTTCCATGTGAAACTTAGTGCCGTTGTGTAATGGCGTAGCTAGCTATATCCCTCTTTGGTGTAATCGAGTGCTGAAGCTATCTAATGTAATTCAATTATGAAATCCTGGTTGCCGTTATACCGATATGAAATGTCTGGTGTGTTTTATAAGAAATGTCAATTTGATTACTACATGGATTATCAATAATAGGCTAATTACCCTGCTTATTCGGCTTTTCTATTGCAGACGGTTACTCAGACAACACCGTGGGTGATGAACTCAAACAACACACACGGTTTCTAGAAAGTAGGCGTGTTGGATCAAGTAGTAATCACACACGGCTTCCGGAAGAGAATTGTTTGCGTTAGGCCACCTTGCACAACCGTTTCCACACAAAAACTGTGTGTGATATACATACAAACGGATATGTTTTTCTGGGATTCACTGTGTGGGATGTACGTACAAACAGAAACGATTAGGCTTCAATGCCTCGCCCGATCACACACGAGCTTATTTTGCCCCTGCCTGTGTGGCTGGATGACCTATCCCCGACGGTTTCTGTGTCATGTGGGAAGGACCCCCTATCGCACACACTCACTAGGCGATGGTTTAAAAATCTGTCGCGGAAAGGGGGTAAAAACCATTTGTATAGCACGTCTCTGCACCAGTGTCATAAGCACCCTTAAAAGCAACACATTCTTCAATCTGTTCGATATTATAGTAACTATAAACACCTTTGGCATAAGAAGATATGATTTCATTATCATTAAACTCACATAGGTAGGGAAGGTGTTTTTTAGGGTTCTCCGAGCAACAAGTAAAATTATAAATTTCACATAGATTCAAAGCATATCATAGCAAACTATTTATTTGATTCCATAAGAGTCCCCCTTTTGAGACAAACGATGACGCACAAAATGAGCATGCTCATCTAATGATTTTCCCTCAACTAAACTAGTTGGGGTTTCAGCAGAAGCACATATGGATAAAAGGTGATTCAAGTAGAAAGCTTTAAGTGGATCCATATCAATAGATTTTTAGCAAGCAAACAGAAGGCACATGACAACACAAGCAAAGATAGCAAACGAGCAAAAAGGCATACGAAAAGAAGGCAAATATTTTTGTGTATTTCTGAAGACATTTTAGAAGTGGGGGAGAGGAAAATGAGTGGCAAATGGCAAATAATGTAAGTACAAGAGATGAGAGTTTATGATAGGTATTTGGTGGGCTTGATGTAGAACCTCCCGGCAACTGTGCCAGAAATTCTTCCAGCTACTTCTTGAGCTTGTGTTGATTTTTCCCTTGAAGAGGAAAGGGTGATGTAGCAAAGTAGAGATAAGTATTTCCCTTAGTTAAGAACCAACATATCAATCCAGTAGGAGGTACAAGAAAGTTCCCAATAGATGTACCTGCACACAACACGGAAAAGGGGTTGTCAGTCCCTTCATGGTCACTAGCAAGAGTGAGATCACTACAAAAAAAGACACATCCGTGACATTTTGGGCTGAACGAAATTTTTTCTGTCATACTTATGACACTTCTATGACGATAATTGTGACAAAACCGGTATCATCATAGATGTGGTGGGGTCCTACTTCTATGACAAAAAATCATGAAAGAAAATGGACTTTTCGTCCTGGGCGGGCTGGAGACACAGCTGGATGACATTCTTTGGGCCGTCCATGACGGGAAAAACCATGGTAGAAGCGAGGGCAAGGAAAATATCGGGGTGTTCCCGGTTACGGTGGGTGGTCGGGGCCGAGCGATGCGCGTTTCTCTCGTACACGCACGCGCGTGGGTGCGAGGCGTTGGGCTCTAACTGAACCCGAGCGAGGCATTGGGCTCTAACTGAACCCGAGCGATTGCACTGCAGGCTATGCGATACTGAACCTGAGCGATCGATCGATGGCTGTTAACTGAACCCGATCGAGCGATTCCTTTGCTACTGCTGCTAACTGAAGCCGATCGATGCTGCCTCTAGATGAACAGTGAGCATTGCTAGGGGGGGGGGGTGGATGAACAGTTCCCGGTGGGGGTGGATGAACAGGACCCCGTGGTGTTGCCTCTGGATGAACAGGACCCCGATTGATCGAGCCAGTTGGGGCTGGATGAACAGGACCCCGTGGAGGGCAGGATGAACAGGACCACCCCGTGGAGGGCTGGATGAATAGTAGATGGTGGAGGGCTTGATGAACTGTAGCCCGTGGAGGGGTGGTTGAACAGGAGCCCGTGGAGAGGGCTGGTTGAACAGTAGCCGGTGGAGTAGCGAGCGGTGGAGGCTGGATGAACAGGAGCCCATGGATGAACAGTCGCAGGTAGAGGCTAGAGGAGGTCGATGGTGGATGAACAGTAGCCTGTGGAGGCTGCAGGGGGTCGACGGTGGAGATGAACAGTATCCCGTGGAGTCCCGTTTTGCGGTACGCCACACCCCTCCCGTTGAATAGGACCCCCGTTTCGACCGTAGCGCTCCAACACAAGTCTGTTTCTTCCGTTTTGCAGTACGCCAGACCCCTCCCGATCAACAGGACCCCGTTTCGACCGTAGGAGGTCCGTTTCCTCCGTTTTGTGGTATGCCAGACCCCTCCCAATGAACATGATCCCGTTTCGACCGTGGCCGGTCGAACACAAAGCCGTTTCCTCCGTTCTGCGGTACGCCAGGCCTCGTTTCCATCGGCTGTTCCGTCCAAGCCCTCCCGATGAACATGACGACGCATTCCGTTTCGACCCAGCCGGTTGGCTCCCCATGAACACGACGACGACGCTGTTTCTCCGTTCCGACCCAGCCATGTACATGTGCCCTGGCCGTATGTATGCGTGAGTAGGCGTTCGAGACCCTGCCCGTATGTACGTACGTGGCCGTATTTTCTTTCTTGCACACTGGCCGCAATACGTACGTGTATATGCTACGTGCGCCCCTCTACTACGACACGTGTGCGCTCTACATCGACCAGTATGTATGTACACGTTCGCGACCAGAATGAAAATGCTATGTACGCTTCGACCAGGTGGGTCCCGACTGTCAGGCACTTCCTTGCATGCGAAGATGTAGCTGGTGGGTCCCAACAGTCAGGGGGGTGAATCGTTTTTTCCTCAGACGCACTTCCTTGCGTGCGAAGATGTAGCTGGTGGGTCTCAGCAGTTAGGGGGAAATGTTTTTTCGCGAAATATGGTGGCCCATCCGGTGGGTCCGTGCTGTCAGGTGGAGGAATAATTATATTGCGTGTAATAAGGAGGCACTCCCTTGCTGCGGCCGTGGACCCAGCTGTCAGCCTCTCCACGTACAGTCCACGTCCGATGGAAGCCGTTCCTTGACCACGTTGACCACGCCACGCCGAGAGCACCAGGGCGGTGGACGACGGTGAGGCCTAGGAAGGGGACGACGTGGAGCGGGGGAATACGCGACAGCGGAAGTCCGTGTGGAGAGGAGTACGGGGGTTCACTGGTTCGGCTGCGGTGTGATGCTGCCGTTGCCGCAGGGCCTGGCCAGCGTTAGGAGTAGTAGGGAGCGGTGAGGCCTCCGCGGCAGCACAGCCGGCCACGGGAGGCAGGAGCATGCAACACGACCGGCGCTGCTTTGGGCGGCTGGAGCAAGAAGACCAGAGGTTGAAGAAGCACTCCAGCCATTGGATGGACATCGTACAGTCACTGGAGCTAGAATCGTTCATATTGACAAAGTTGACAAAGCACTCCGTCCCTGTCAACTTAGTAGGCTCACAAGTCAGCCACCCACCAAGGTTGGTCCCAACTAGCAGGGGCAGTATTCATTTTATAGTGCGTAATAAGGAGGCACTTCTGGTGGGTCCGAGCTGACAGCGGGGGAATGTTTTTTTTCATGAAATACGGTGGCCCGTCCGGTGGGTCCCAGCAGTTAGGGGGGAAACGTTTTTTTCGCCAAATATGATGGCCCGTCCGGTTGGTCCCTGCTGTCAGGTGGAGGAATAATTATTTTCCGTGTAATAAGGAGGCACTTCCTTGCGGCTGCCGTGGACCCAGTTGTCAGCCTCTCCACGTAAAGTACTCCTCCGATGGAAGTCGTTCCTTGACCACGTTGACCACGCTGCACCAAGAGCACCAGGGCGGTTCACGACGGCGAGGCATAGGAAGGGGATGACGCGGAGCTGGGGAAGACGCGACAGTGGATGCCCACGCGTAGAGGAGTATGAGGATTCACTGGTTCGCTGCGGTGTGAGGCTGTCGTCGCCGTAGAATAACAGGGGGTGTGGGTGAGTAGAGGGATGGCCTAGCCAGCGGTGGGAGTAGTAGGGGGAAGTGAGGCCTCCGCCGCATCGCAGCCGGCCACGGGAGGCAGGAGCACGAGGCACGACCGGCGCTGGTTTGTGCGGCTGGAGCAAGAAGACCAGAGGTTGAAGAAGCACTACGACCGTTGGATGGACATCATACGGTCACTTGAGCTAGAATCGTGCATATTGACTAAGTTGACAAAGCCTCCGTCCCCGTCAACTTAGTAGGCCCCCAAGTCAGCCTGCCACTACACTGGGTCCCAGCTAGCAAGGGGATTATTTATTTTTTTGTGCGTAATAAGGAGACACTTCCTTGCGTGCGATGATATAGCTAGTAGGTCCAAGCTGTCAGCGGCGGTAACGTTTTTTTCGCGAAATACAGAGGCCCTTTCAGTGGGTCCCAGATGTCAGGTGGAGGAATCATTATTTTGCGCGTAATAAGGAGGCATTTCCTTGCGTGCGGCCGTGGACCCAGCTGTCAGCCTGTCCACGTACAATTCACTTTAGATGCATGTCGGTCGTTGACCACGTTGATCAGGCCGCGCCAAGAGCACCAGGCGGTTTGAGCGGTTGGAGTAGGAAGAGCAGAGATTGAAGAAGCACGACGGCCGTTGGATGGACATCCAACAGTCACCGTTTGTGCGTCAACCTTTTTTTTAGGAAAGCCTCAAATCTGTGGAAAACATCATACATCCCATCTGCCATTATTTCTAATAATTTACAGCCCATTTGCTAATTCTTAAGGTTTTTTGGAGGCCATATTCTTTTTGTTAGCATTACAGCCCATATTGTGGCCACGGTTAAAAAATTATACGAAATTTTGCATATTTCAGTGCGGTCCGAACTGTTTTTAATCTCAAAATTTCGAGTCACATTCAAACTGATTTTAAAAATAAATAAATATTAATATAAAATCCAACAAATTGTCCACGCATAAAAATCAATGCAATTTAAAATTTTGAAATGAAAAAAGAATTTTGAAACTTATTGCCGGTTTGATGTGTTTTAAAAATGTACAACCCATTTCTCATTACTGATAGGCCATTTTCTCGGCCAGCCGAATGAAGCTCTCCTTGTCTTGAAAGATTTACAGCCCAACAGGCGTGACAAAGCGACTTACTTGGCAAATCACAAAAAACCCGGGCTGTGGCTATGGACCCAGCTGTCAGCCTCTCCATGTACAGTACTCTTCCGATGGAAGTCGGTCGTTGACCACATTGACCACGCCGTGCTGAGAGCACCAAGGCGGTGGATGACGGTGAGGCCTAGGAAGGGGACGATGCGGAGTCGGGGAAGACGCGGCAGTGGATGCCCACGCGGAGAGGAGTACAAGGCTTCACTGGTTCGGCTGCGGTGTGAGGTTGTCGTCGTCGCAGAATAACAAGGGGTGTGGGTGAGTAGAGGGATGCCCTGGCCAGCGGTGGGAGTAGTAGGGGGCGGTGAGGCCTCCGCGGCATCACAGCCGGCTACGGGAGGCAGGAGCATGCGGCATGACCGGCGCTGGTTTGGGCGGCTGGAGCAAGAAGACCAGAGGTTGAAGAAGCACTACTGCCGTTGGATGAACATCATACGATAACTGGAGCTAGAATCATTCATATTGACTAAGTTGACAAAGCCCTCTATCCCCGTCAACTTGGTAGGCCCACAAGTCAGCCTCCCACAATGCTGGGTTCCAGCTGGCAGGGGAGTATTCATTTTTTTGTGCGTAATAAGGAGGCACTTCCTTGCGTGCGAAGATAGCTGGTGGGTCCGACCTGTCAGCGGGGGGCACATTTTTTTCGCGAAATACAGAGGCCCTTCCGGTGGGTCCCAGATGTCAGGTGGAGGAATCAAAGACTTAAGAAGGCATACAGAACAAGCTAGTGTACCAGTAAAGAGATGTTGCTGAGTTTTAGAAACAAGAGAGACATGCTCCTGTAGCTGGTTCGAATCCAAACCTAGACTATGACTATATATGGTGCTATGCTACTCTGCAAGTAATGAAACTGACATATCCAACGTTCGCTTCTCCTCTTCTCTACTTACTTTGCCTAGCATCAGAAGCTCTGGCCGCAACAACCATGTCCGCAGGCTGCTCGTCCACCTGCTCTTCAATAGGCAACAACCAAATATGCGCCAAGTCGCCACCCGTACCATCGCCCATGGGTGTCATCACACCCCCTCCGGCACGCGCACCGCAGCCGGCTGCTCATCACAACCCGCTGCTGTTGGTGTGGTGCCACTGCTGCAAATCACGCAGAGTTACCCGTCGCGTCTCAACCACAATCCTCAACCCTGACCGAGTCTTCTAAAAATGCCTGAATCATGGGGTAATAATATGTTTAAGTGTTGTTCTGCTGCTTTCAGTTGCTGATTTTTTAATAGTTTGGTTGATGATATTCCAATTTGATTCGTGCCAAAAAGGGAAGATTCGTGTGATTTGTATTTCTGGGAAGTTTCTGATGTGTGGGAGTGCAACTACGCTGATTATTTGGTTAGCCGAGGAATCCCAATACCAGCAGGTTGGGGTGTTGGACAAGGAACTGAAGGAACGACATAAGAGGAAGATGTAGATCAGAAGGTTAAAGATGCAGTTCCTCTGATCATGGCCAAGCAACAGCTGCTGAACGGCCTTGACAGCAATGAGGAGATGAAATAGCTTGTGAAGATAATGGGAAAAATCGATGTGCTCTGTAGGATGATTGTCTCTTTATTTGAAGTGTATATAGCACTCGTGATGTATTCAGTGGCTATGACATGAGCACTTTGCTGAAACTAGTAATGAATGAAACCTGTGTAACAGGCTGGTCGTAGAGTTGTGAACATCTAATGTTTCTATTAACAGAAATCAGGGGGTATCCCCTTTTGCTCATAAATAAATAAATAGCAGAGGCCCTTTTGGTAATAAATAAATAAATTAGCAGAGGCCCTGTCGGGTCAGCTTTGTTCTCATTTGAAGACGTCGAGCAAATTGCAGTCCAACAGCAAACTATGTCATCAAATTCAAGCTTCACAGCCAAATATGAGTACAACTAAACAACAATGTCATCATGTTTTAGTCGTCATACAATCACCAAACACAAATCAGCGTACATAACAAGTGATGTTCTCACAGGAAAATACTAAACAACATGTTCATCAGGTTTCAGTTTTCATAGCAAACACAATTTCACATAGTAGATAAAAAAACGTCTTCTGATAGGCAAATACGACAAAAGCAATGTAATCATCATCCACAACAGCAGCGTCAACATCTTCGCCATGTGTATTAGTCTGAATCGTAATTCCCCACGGTGTCATCTTCTTCTTCGTCCTCAACATCCTCGAACGTTGGCTTCTTCTTGATCAACTCTTGTATGTCCACAGCACGACATGCAATCTTTTCTCCGGCGTCATTGACGTGATGGTTCTTAAAGATATTAGGAACATCTATGTTATCTTGTACATCAGGAGCAGTGTAAGCATCATCTTGTTGTGCAACTTCATTAAACGAATTCCTCTGCTCAAGCCTTTGCAATACTCTCCAGTCATCGCTACGTGCAAATGTGTCTTCCAAGAAAAATATCTGTGTTGCTTGATTTGCCAAAATAAAAGGCTCGTTGGTCTGGTACGCCGCCTTGACATTGATGGATTTTAAATAATCATCAGCTATGGGTTTTGCAATCCTGGAAAATAGGTTGTACCAACGACAGCACAACAGAACCACACACCGATGATCCTCGAAACTGGAGATATACTGCAACTGAACAATGTCTGTTATGTTATCATACATTTTAGTTGTCTCTTTGTCATACGTATCCGTGGTCATGATGGCACTGTTTTGTGTCTTCCTGCCTTCGTCTCGTGCAAGGGTGTTGTAGCGCACATCTCCAACAAAGCAAGATTCATAATGTCTTACCCGAGTATCAGGACTAATTGCTAGTGAGTAAAGGGCATCATCAACTGCCTACCCACCCTCCCGCATCTTCTTAACCTATGGTTAGAAAATAGACAAGCTGATCATCTTATGTACTCAATATATTAAAATAACCGACAATGCAATTCAAAAGCTTACATGGCTCTTGAACCGTTTCGCAAATCCTGCCATAACCAGTTTGTCAATGTTTCTTGGATTTTGCGGCAGTAACTCCTTTTTGTAGATGCTGCACAACATAGTGATCGCGTCAAACATCTAAATATATAAGAATGTGCTGCAAGTTTAGTAGATTACGATGTATAAGATGTAGGACTTAGCACTTACTTGATATAAGGTAGTATCTCAGGACAGTTATTCAACACATACCAAACCATTTTGTCCAAATCTTTAGGTTTGTCCTCTTGTCGAGTCTTCCCTGTAACTCGAACAGAATAATCTAAAACATTGAGCCCGGGATTGTCTTCATCCACCTCTTTGCTAAGTTGATCAGCTGTTTCACTGTATTTTGAGAAGAATGTCAACGCTTCTGTAGCAATGTAGGCCTCTGCAATGGAACCCTTGGGTCTAGCTCTGTTCCTAACATAGCCCTTGAAAGTGCCTAGCCGCCTTTCAATAGGGTACATCCAGCCATACTGTACTAGACCTATAAGTAGTGCCTCATCAGGTAGATGAACAACCAAATGCACCATCACATCAAAGAAGGTTGGAGGATATATCTTCTCAAGGTCGCATAGGATAGTTGGTATCTTGTCTCTAAGACGCTCCAAAGCATCTATCCTGATATTTCTACTGCAGAGTTCCCTGAAGAATTGTCCCAACTCTGCAACTGCTCTATATAAGTCAGGGCGGCCCAATCCTGTAAGGATAACAGGTAAAACCCTTTGAAGTAGGACGTGGCAGTCATGAGTTTTCAACCCTTGTACCTTGTTTCCATCTGCACTGACTCCCCTTTTAGGGTTGGAAGCAAATCCATGTGGGAATCTCACACGTGACATGATCTCGTAGAATTCTTTTCTTTTTACCTTGTCCAAGACGTACACAGCTGGTGCCATATCCCGTGGTTTACCTTCATCTTGCACCTGCAAATCCTGTCTGATACCCAGGTGTGTCAAATCAATCCTAGATTTTAAGGTATCTTTCGTCTTGCGTTCAATATTAAGAAGTGTGCCGATAATGCTGTCACATATATTTTTCTCGATGTGCATCACATCAAGATTATGCCGCAGATCCAAATCTTTCCAATACTCCAAGTCCCACAAAGTGGACCCGCGGGTAAACAATAATCTCTCTTCTGCCCTGCCACGCTTCCTTTTCTCGCTGCCATTATCAGGATGGTTCCCTGGTGTAATATGCCTGACCTTCTCTAATTCCACTTGCAACTCACGTGGAGCATTTAACTGTTCAACTAGTCGTGTCTTGAGCAAATACAGAGTTGTACGGTGAGCCAGTGACTGTATAATAACCACAAAACATAAATGGTGACCGTAATGAGTGGATTCTGAAGTCCAATGTACGTATCGTGCTTTCGCTTCAAATACAATGATCGTCACTGTATATATCGCGAGAGAAAGATGAAACATGCGTGAATGTGCTGGGGGCTTACTTTTAGAGAACCTGGAGATAGTTTGTGTGCGTATGTGAAAGGGGCATAGAGGGGGGTATGCGATGGAGAGAGAGATGCTCTTCGTTTCTCTTTATTATGACTAACTTTATATATAGTATAAAAATATACAAATTCACAGTGCGGAATAAATATCATTGTGGGCACCATGCAATGCAAGCGTTCATACTCCATATAACTTTGTAATGTTGTATATATGTAGAAATTCTAAAATATTTTTTTGGCCACACTTTATTCAAAAGGAATGTTGTATGAGAAATAAACATGAAGAGAGGGCTTTTTAGATCAATGGGGTACATGATGTAACATGTGTGAATGTGTAGTTGATGCATTTGGCAGGGCCTAGAGAGGTATGTGTGTGTATTTCGTATTCAAGAGAGGCATGGATAGAGGGGCCGACAGGGGGGGCGTGGGAGAGATAGCACGAGAAATGAGAGTGGTCTAGAGAGAGAGAGACGAATATGACGTCACGACGAGAGATTCCCTTGAGTGTGTATATGCAAGGGGGGAGTGGATAGAGGCACCGGGAGAATTTGTGTGTGTGTGTGGTGTCTTTTTTGGTATGTGTGGCTGTGAGAAGATAATGAGACGTGGGGGCAGAGGGTGTGTCACCGCGTGAGGTCCGGTGGGTCGAGGTGAGGCCCTTCGTTCGGTTCCGTCCTGCGCCACATTGGTCGGCCCGTGATGCATTTAGGGAGACCCATGGATGACTAGTCGTACAAGACAAAGATAGCATAATTGTGAAGGACTCTATGTCCACTGACAAAGCCGGCTAGGATTTGTAAACCTAGGTTCTCGGACTAATTAAGGTAACCCCTTTATCTCTAATATTACTATTCATCCAACCTAACTTTAAGGGGCATCCTACAGAATGCTCTGCTAGAATCATACTCGCCGATTAGGAAGAGAGGTGTGAGACAATGCGTGAGAGGCAAGCCTAAATATAATGTGCATACATGAGACACGTAGGCAGGTCTATGTATATAGAAAGGGTCGATGGGGATTGTGTGTGTGTATGCTTGCGAGAGGAAGAGTGGTGCTTGTGACAAAGGTTAGTGAAAACAGTCATAAATGGTTACGAGAGGGAGGGAGGGTTATATCGAGAGCATGTGTGCGAGAAAGACACCTCGGGAGAGAGTGTGTGAGCATGTGTGAGAGACCACCGATGGAGAGTGAAACTACACGTACAAGACTGTTGTACACATTGATTAAAGATATAAATTGTATCCAAATATTAGGATGGGATCATGATATTTGCAATTCGTGTAAGGAACAGTCATTGATCCATCAGACATCTAGATTCTATCGAATTTGAGCATGTTTATGTTATTATTCGACATAATTGATCCACATAGTTAGTATTTTGAACTTCAGTCAATGCATCGCTTTAGCAATCGAATATAAACGAGTATAGTTCATGTTGTGTGTGTAGCACATTATACATACGGAAGTTACACAATGAACATTATAAATAGCTACCTATGAACAATCATACATTTGAATTCAACTTAAGGTGGTTTAAAAAAATCGAATTCAACATGAAGTCCATTCAATTATTTGAATTTGATATCATGGCATTTGTAAATCATACCTAAATTATGGGGGCACCAATCTTTGATCTGATTTTGTACATAGTAGCATATGTAGTCGTGTACAAAATAGATTCTAATTTAGCTCCTCCATTCCAAAATAATCATAGTTATAGGATTTTCAAGTGTCAAAATTTCAAAAAGAAGCGGATAATTTAATGAGGTTTTCAAACATACAAGGTCAAATTTAACGTTGTCTATTTAGGACAATCCTCAAAGTTCAAGAGTACTCTAAACGTGAATGCTTGTGTTTCAAAATTTCGAACGAAGCGCCAAAAGAGCCTCTACTCGCCCGAAACCACGCGAGACCAATGTTTGGTAGTACAAGGAAATTACTTTTCTAATAACTCCGACCCGTGAAACCTACCGGCCCGACGTCCAAAGGTCTAAACCGGGGTAGGTTTGTAGCTTCATCTAGACACCACGCAACCTCCTCCGAAAAAAATTCATACACAATGGCCGCCTAAGCACACATGCGCGCGGCCGAAATCGCTTCCGCCCACTATTTGGGACACCTGGGATAACCATCCTACCCCTGACCCGCAGTAGGTCCGAAATTTAAGAGGGGGGCAAAGTTTGTACTTTCCCCAAATTTCAAACAAGTGCGTCCCATCTTATGTTCAAAAAAGCCAAAAACAAGCGCGTCCCAGACCGAAACATGGTTCTCCCCCCTCCCCCTGCCCACTCATCCGATTCCCCATTCGTAGTCCGTGGGCGCAAAAACTACCTCTCCACCAGCGGGGAAACCCCGGCGTCCTCCTTCCGCCACCCCATTCCACCCATCAACCGCCGCCCTCCTCCATCACGCCGGAGCCGATACCCCGACATCGTCGTGCACCGTAACGCCCTCCACGACTAGTAGTAGAAGCCGAGGCCACCTCAGATCCGCTTCCCCTCCGCCGACATACGGCCACGGCAACACAGTCAACAATTTGGCCATGGGTTCGTCCAAGCCTGCACCCTCCTCCAGAACATCGGTTTCCCCAGCAAAAAGAAGAAGTTCGGCGCGACATGTGGAGGTGACCACACCGGCAACTGAAAATGGTACTCTTCTTCCCTTATTCGTGCCAATCTTACATGTCTGCTTGCATGGTATTCATCCCATAGAAGACACTAGTTGACCGCTTCTTCTTGATACTAGATGTTCCTAATAACTTGCGATGCACAAGGTTTCTCCTCATATACTATTTCACCTTAGCTAGAGGTCCGTCGCCCCCCCTGAATTTCAATTCCTGGTCAGTTGATTCCCAATTAACGGAAGCATTTCCTGGCGTAACAGGCACTAGTCCGCCTATTACGCCGGGGAAGCAGCGCCTCGGTGTTTATCTTAGGGGCGTGTGGGGCCTAGAGCTACTGGCGCCTGATCTGGAGGTCGGCCGGGATTGAAGGGATGGCCTGGGGGCGCTGCCAAGCACGGCGGTGGAGTGAGGTCGAGGGGAGGGCAGGGCGGCGGAGGCAGGGGTCTGGGCCGGTGGTCGTTGGCGGTTTGAGAAAGATCGTCAACATTGACTGGCGGGAGGTAGTCGAAGGCCATCTGCCCGTTCCTTATAGATCGGACGGTTCATTAAAAAAATCGACTGACCTATTTATTTTCAGTCGACTGTTATCTTGATATGACCACATGTGGTGGGTGGTGTGCTGGAGGAGTACCTGCATTTCCTGTGCTCATATATTACAAAATCATACAGAGTAGAATCTAATTTTGTTTGCCATGCAATGTTGTAGAGCTATCATATGTCTCCTGTCATTTATTTTTCAGCCACCTGCTATCTGCTACTTTTACAATGCACTAGTTCTACACACACTTCACCCATATTCTCACTGTTGTGTTTTTATGCAAGGGTATTTCAGACTCTGCTGCTATGAGAGAAGCAAAAAATAAAAGAGAGAAGTCGCTCCAGCGTCGTACGCGGATAGGCCAGACACATTTCAGCCTTATAATAGGTGCAGTGTCAGTAGATGGAGACGGTAAACGTAGCTCTGGAGTTGATGACCTCACTCGCAATGAACCACCATCCCAGGTGCTTGCTTTAACTTCGCGGTGTCATATGTGGTTGCATGTTCCATATGGTGTCTAGCTTGTATTCGAAAGGCCGAAGTCGGTCTTTATTAAGATAAGGAAAGATAGTTTTTACATGAACCACCATCCCGTGAGCACCGGAAGACAAATAGCTAGTCAGGCCACTGGCCGAGCCAGTGACAAGCCCAGCAAAGAGAGGCATCACCTGGAAGCCAACTAAAAAGCCGCGATGGTGGCGAAGCAGCCCGCCTCCCACCAGGCTCTCAGGTCCTAGATGATCATGCTCACCATTCATGCCGGGTGTCTAGCTTGTATTGCTTCCAATTTGGTTAAATTGCATCTGCTTACACTACAAAAAATTGGGCGAACGAATTTTTTCTGTCATACTTACGACACTTCTATGACGATAATTGTGAAAAAACCCGGTATCATCATAGATGTGGTGGGGTCCTACTTCTATGACAAAAAATCATGACAGAAAATGGGCTTTTCGTCCTGGGCGGGCCGGAGACGCAGCTGCATGACATTCTTTGGGCCGTCCATGACGGAAAAAACCGCGGTAGAAGCGAGGGCGAGGAAAATATCAGGGTGTTCCCGGTTACGGTGGGTGGTCGGGGCCGAGCGATGCATGTTTCTCTCGTACAAGCACGCGCGTGGGTGTGAGGGCTTGGGCTCTAACTAAACCCGAGCGAGGCGTTGGGCTCTAACTGAACCCGAGCGATTGCACTGCAGGCTACGTGTTACTGAAGCCGAGCGATCAATCGATGGTTGTTAACTGAACCCGATCGAGCGATTCCTTCGCCACTGCTGCTAACGGAAGCTGATCGATGCTGCCTCTGGATGAACAGTGAGCGTGCTGGCGGGGTTTGGATGAACATTTCCCGGTGGGGTGGATGAACAGGACGCCGTGGTGTTGCCTCTGGATGAACAGGACCCCGATCGATCCAGCTGGTTGGGGCTGGATGAACAGGACCCCGTGGAGGGCAGGATGAACAGGACCACCCCGTGGAGGGCAGGATGAACAGTAGACGGTGGAGGGCTGGATGAATAGTAGCCCGTGGAGGGGTGGTTGAACAGGAGCCCGTGGAGAGGGCTGGTTGAACAGTAGCCGGTGGAGTAGCGAGCGGTGGAGGCTGGATGAACAGGAGCCCGTGGATGAACAGTCGCAGGTAGAGGCTGGAGGAGGTCGACGGTGGATGAACAGTAGCCCGTGGAGGCTGCAGGGGGTCGACGGTGGAGATGAATAGTATCCCGTGGAGTCCCGTTTTGCGGTACGCCACACCCCTCCCGTTGAATAGGACCCCCGTTTCGACCATAGCGCTCCAACACAAGTCTGTTTCTTCCATTTTGTAGTACGCCAGACCCCTCCCGATCAACAGGACCCCGTTTCGACCGTAGGAGGTCTGTTTCCTCCGTTTTGCGGTATGCCAGACCCCTCCCGATGAACATGATCCCGTTTCGAACGTGGTCAGTCGAACACTAGGCCATTTCCTCCATTCTGTGGTACGCTAGGCCTCGTTTCCATCGGCTATTCCGTCCAAGCCCTCCCGATGAACACGACGACGCATTCCATTCCGACCCAGCCGGTTGGCTCCCCATGAACACGAGGATGATGCTGTTTCTCCGTTCCGACCCAGCCATGTACACGAGCCCTGGCCGTACGTATGCGTGAGTAGGCATTCGAGACCCTACCCGTATGTGAGTACGTGGCCCTATTTTGTTTCTTGCACACTGGCCGCTGTACATACTTGTACATGCTACATGCGCGCCTCTACTACGAGACGTGCGCACCTCTACATCGACCAGTATGTACGTACACGTTCGCGACCAGAATGACAACACAACATACACTTCGACCAGGTGGGTCCCGACTGTCAGGCACTTCCTTGCGTGCGAAGATGTAGCTAGTGGGTCCCAACAGTCAGGGGGCGAATCATTTTTTTGTTTTTGCTCGGACGCACTTCCTTGCGTGCGAAGATGTAGCTGGTGGGTCCCAGCAGTCAGGGGAAATGTTTTTTTCACAAAATACGGTGGCCTGTCCGGTGGGTCCCCGCTGTCAGGTGGAGGAATAATTATTTTGCGCGTAATAAGGAGGCACTTCCTTGCTGCGGCCATGGACCCAACTGTCAGCCTCTCCACGTGTAGTCCACGTCCGATAGAAGCCGTTCCTTGACCATGTTGACCATGCCGCACCAAGAGCACCAGGGCGGTGGACGACAGCGAGGCCTAGGAAGGGGACGACACGGAGCCGGGGAAGACGCGGTAGTGGATGCCCACGCGTAGAGGAGTACGAGGGTTCACTGGTTCGCTGCGGTGTGAGGCTGCCGTCGCCGCAGAATAATAGGGGGTGTGGGTGAGTAGAGGGATGGCCTGGCCAGCGGTGGGAATAGTAGGGGGCGGTGAGGCCTGCGGGGCAGCACAACCGGCCACGGGAGGCAGGAGCATGCGACACGACTGGCGCTGGTTCGGGCGGCTGGAGCAACAAGACCAGTGGTTAAAGAAGCACTATGGCCGTTGGATGGACATCGTATGGTCACTGGAGCTAGAATCGTTCATATTGACTAAGTTGACAAAGCACTTCGTCCCCGTCAACTTAGTAGGCCCACAAGTCAGCCTCCCACCATGGTGGGTCCCAACTAGCAGGGGGAGTATTCATTTTTTTGTGCGTAATAAGGAGGCACCTTCGGTGGGTCCGAGCTAACAGCAGGGGAACGTGTTTTTTCATGAAATACGTTGGCCCGTCCGGTGGGTCCCAGCAGTCAGGGGGAAACGTTTTTTCGCCAAATACGGTGGCCCGTCCGGTGGGTCCCCTCTGTCAGGTGGAGGAATAATTTTTTTCCGCGTAATAAGGAGGCACTTCCTTGCGGCTGCCGTGAACCCAGCTGTCAGCCTCTCCACGTACAGTACTCTTCCGATGGAAGTCGTTCCTTGATCACGTTGACCACGCCGCGCCTAGAGCACCAGGGCGGTGGACGACGGCGAGGCCTAGGAAGGGATGACGCGGAGCCGGGGAAGACGCGGCAGTGGATGCCCACGCGGAGAGGAGTACGAGGGTTCACTGGTTCGGCTGCGGTGTGAGGCTGCCATCACCGTAGAATAACAGGGGGTGTGGGTGAGTGGAGGGATGCCTTGGCCAGCGGTGGGAGTAGTAGGGGGCGGTGAGGCCTGCGCGGCAGCACAGCCGGCCACGGGAGGCAGGAGCAGGCGACACGACCGGAGCTGCTTTGGGCGGCTGGAGCAAGAAGACCAGAGGTTGAAGAAGCACGATGGCCGTTGGATGGACATCGTACGGTCACTGCAACTATAATCGTTTATATTGACTAAGTTGACAAAGCCCTTAGTACACGTCAACTTAGTAGGCCCATAGGTCAGCTTCCGAAACGGTGCGCCCCTGATGTCAGGGGGAGGAATCATTTTTTGGGCGGGTGAAGCTAGAATATCTGAGATTGAATAAGAAGCGTGGCATCCATTGGATGGACATCCAATGGCCACTGCTGCTAGAAATGTGTGTTGACTATAAGTTGACAAAGCCTTGCATACGCGTCAACTCTTTTTTTTGTGGGGACGCGTCAACTTAGTAAGGCCACAAGTGTGTGGCAGAGAACTTATAGCCCATTTGAGATTTGTAAGAATGTGCAGCCAATTTTTGAATTCTAATGGAATTTACTACAGCCCATTTACAGTTTGTTAAAAGTACAACCCATTTCAACCAACCGTTCAAAACAGAATTCAATAAAATTTCCCACATTTTGATGGAATCCAAAATATTTTTACCCCGAAATTTCTAGTCAGATTAAATACAATTTCAATATAAATTTATATTACGTAAGAAACCAACGAAACATTGCGCTTGCAACAATTAATGAAATTAAAATTTTCAATATCCAAAAATAGTATTTTATAAAGTAATTACGTGTTTGGTGCATTTTTTATAGTTACTGCCCAGTTTTTATAATTACATCCCATTTATTATTTCTTAAAGCCCATTTTCTTGTTAAGCCTAATGCATCCCTCCTAGGAAAGATTTGCAGCCCAGTGGCGGAGAATAACAACTTGACCTTGCCTAGGTATTCCTAAAAAAAGTACAACTGGGCTAGCCATTTTTAGCTTGAAAAAAATTGATATCTGGGCTGGATATCTGGCCTGGGCTAGACGGGCCACAAACCGCCTAGTTAATAGCTGCAGCGAAGTTTTCGTTGTTGTTCAGAGTAGAAAAATTAATATCTGGGCTAAACATCGCTCAAGAAAAACTCTGTAGTGCTCACACCTCAAAAACACAAATACTGCTTGAGTTGCTTGGTCCCAGCTGTCGGCCGCTTCTTGTGCAATTCTCTTGTTTATTGACTACATAGGTTGATAATGGTGTGGGACCCTGATGTTAGGAAACTAGGAGGAAGCAAAAAAAATTATTGTTTTATATACTAATAAGGAGGCACTTGCGTACGTGCGTCTATGGCCCTGGTGGGTCCCCACTGTCATCCTCTCCAAGTAAAGTCATCTCCTCATCCTCATGTCCATTGACCATGTTGACAACACGAGACGGCGGCGCCACAGCGAGCGCAACAACTCGAAGGACGAGGGAGAGGGCCTCGCGGGCCCTACGGATGGTCTGATACAGCGCCCGCTGCTCATTCGGGAAGCCAGGATCATAGGGCCACATGTCCACGGCGACATTGTCGTTCGCTTGTTCACCAATGCTCATTGAGGATATGGAGGTTGCAGCATAGGTCCTCCTGCGCTGGTAGCTCTTCCTCCATTAGGGCGTCGAAGTGCGGCCGCACCTGCTCTATGGTGAACACGGTATGAACCGGCTTGGACAGTGGCGCCGACTCCTGGTCGGAAGCTACGTCCACCGTCTGATTGTCGTCGCTCAGCTCGGTGAGGTAGCTGGCGAGCCAGCATGTCCGGCTGCTGGACCGACCCACTGCCAAGCACGAGTCTGACTGCACTGGCCCACCCAGACCGCCTCCCTCGCCCGTGCGCGCTTTCCGCCCGAAACGGTTAGCGCCGCTCGCACCGCTTCCCGGTGCATGCGATTGCTCCGCCTTCAAACGACACAAGTGCCGTCCGTCCGTCCTTCTGCCGCCCATATTAATGATACGTGGTTGCCGAGGTGGCTACTCCGGTGCCACACGTCCGTCCCTCCGCCGCCCACCATTGCTATATAAACTGTTGCGCCGGCCATAGCCGCAGTCATCCGCATCTGTTCTTATTCTCCTGTCCACACCACTACTGCCCACCATGGCTTCCTCACGCTCCAGCGCACTTTGGGACGGGCAGACGACGGACCACAAGGAGATGGCAGCCATTGCTGCCGACTGGTTGGCCGGCAGGCAGCCGGAGGACGATGACGTCCCAATGGAGAACATGGTAGTCGACGATCCGGCGCCAACCCCCTCCTCCGCGCCATCGTCGCCGGTGCATTGCACCATGACCATCGGCGAGGCCCATGCCCAATATATGTACACGGTGAGAAAGAAGCGTGAGGAGCAGTTCCGGGAGGCGTAGGCCAACGCCGCCTACAACCACCATCCCCTCAAGGAGCACCTGCAGGCGGAGGAGCCGATCGCCGCGGAGCAGGAGGCCCTGCTCGACTCATAGCGCTCCGCCCGCGAGGGCCGCCTCGAGCGCTGGCGGTACCGCATGTGGGTGGCGGAGGCTGCGGCCGCCTACAAAGAGGGCGATGAAGCGGGTGAGGCGCTGTTTGGCGAGACCGAGGACGAGGCTGAGGACAATGCCGGCTTTGACGAGTCCCCACTCCGCTAGAGTCGACGAGGCCCTGCTCCACCGAGGCCCCGCGGTGCCAACAATGAGGCAGAGGACACCGCCGGCTCCGTCGAGGCCCCACCCTGCCGGCAACGAGGGGGAGGATTTCCCCCGCTCCACTGAGGCGCCGCCCGCCGGTAACGAGATAGAGGACATCGCCGGCTCCGCCGAGGCCCCGCCCCACTGCCAGCGAGGCTGCGCCACACAAAAAACGAGGAAGAGTAGAACACGGTAGGTAGCCGCTGCTCGGGTCCAAGTAAGGCCACCGCTGCTACCCTCGGTTGAAGCCAAGCTAGGAGGGTTGACCACTAATGGCCGGTTAGCTTCTTGGCGGCGACGTGGAGTCGGAGAGCTATGTTGGAGAAGGGCACTGCTTCTACTTAACTGCTGGTGCAGTTGGCTGAATGACACATGGGCCCAACATGCATCTGGGCCACATGTTAGTTATGCAACTGCACCTGCAGTTAAGTCACTGAAGCTTCTGTTCGGCTCAGCAGGACACAGGTGGGTAGCTTCGGTTAATTAATTATGCCTCCAGCGCACCCCTTTTTAGTTGAAGAATGTATGAAATGTAATGAAATCCGGCATGTTTATATGAAATCCAACCATGTATGAATGAATTTATTTCGATTAGTTCGAATTCTTGTACCACTGGCATTGGATGAACATGCAAAACAATACGTACTAGCATTATTCCCAGGGTGATCACCTCGTTTGCAGCAGTTTCACATGTACTCCCTTCGGTCCTTTCTAGTCTGCATACAAGTTTTGTCTGTAGTCAAAGTATCTCTACTTTGACCAATCTTATAGAAAAAAGTATGCACTTTCATAATGTGCGAAGTAAAAAGGAACAGAAGGAGTACAAAGAGTTTGAGCAGCTTTTTAGCGTTCCTGTACATTGCAATCAAACACACATGCCTGGTAATTCATAGAGAACATTCAACACAATCGATGATTATGCATCTCAGCGATTCACATGTCAGAGCCAATATTTACTTCACAACTAAAGAATAAAGAAGAAATGGATCGACGCTGCTGACAGCAAAGGGCGTCCCATTTGAAAATATCAAACGCATGTCTTCTTGCTAAAATCAATGAGCAAAATTTGACAAGGTTTTACCATTCCAAAATATCAAATGCCTACGATAGTTGAATGGGCAGGGTTTTCCATCAGTTCGGACATTGACATGGCACCTCGTGCTAAATAAACCAGCTGTTCTTTTTTGCACAGTTCCACCAAAATCAACCAAATTCGTGCGTAGCGTGTATGATTTCACCCTTATATGTTGCAACACCTTGAACTTATTATCACCTCCTTTCTTGTGGTGGAACTGAATGATCCGATGTATTCATGAACATTTTGTGCAGTTCCCATTGAAATCAAGCAGAGCACCCTGTTTGTACAAATACAAAAAGTGATTAGTATAAAGCAAATTGTACTATGAATTGACAGTTTAAACAAGCACCGACATGGTCCATGTAGAGCACACTTTTCGAAAAATGGAACTCACTGGAAAGAATCCTAGAACAACATTGTACTCGCACATCACAACAAGAAAATGGAGATTTGTCAGTCCTTTTGAGCTGAAGTTAGTTTGCTCTTGTGGGGGGTAATGTAACCATCCTTCAACTGCTCTTTCTGATGAGAAGATAGATAGGGCTTCTTCATCCTGGCATAATCGGAACTAGTCACTTCACGTACTCCATATTCTTCTTCAAAGGAGGATGATCCTGTTGTGCAAAGACAAGAGGATAACTAAATGCTAGCATCCCTATTTGCTCGAAAAAAGGAAAGGAAATATTTAAAACAGCTCAGATGAAGCACTTCTCAAGGACAATACCACTTTTTGTTATTATCTAAACAGTAGCACAACACCAATAGAGATGACAAAGCTCAATCATATGGATGAAATCAGTGGGCGAGTACCAACCCTTGTCAGGCGGCTTATTGTGTAGAGCATACAGATGAAGCACTTCTCCGGAACCATCTGTTGCTATCTACTGTGGTGGCCATGCTTACTATATACTCCTCGATTAGATTAATGTTTCCAACATCTTCTTGTGCAGTTCCACTAAAATATATGGGATCTTCTTTGCTTGCACAAGTAGAGATAATTACGCATTACATTAAGAGTGGCATCAAATCAATGGCAAAACAATTGATCGTTACAGCCATAGCAATAAATTATGATGCAAAACTATATCATTACTTGTGTCATCACAGTTCTAGTGCTTCGTTACAGCACCATGAGTTGATTTTTGTTTTTCTTCCGCTTGTTCTTCCCCTTCATCACTTGGTTCAATAACAGACAAGCTTCTCCTTCAATGTAAGATTTGGCATGTCAATTAGGTTGCACAAGTATAGCACTAAACAATTACATTAATTTTGTGATGAAAGTGGCAAAATACAGGCCAACAGTTGTGAAATATCCTTATCTTACCTCAATGGGATATTGCGGTGCACATACGGATTGGAAGTCTTGTCTCCATTTGTGCAGTTCACTAAAATGAAGCAACATTACCGTACAAGTAGCACAACATATGAAAGCACACTGCAGAATCATGTGAAAGAAGGCTAGTACTGACATCTGATGACGCAGAATTCAAACAACTCACAAGAAGAAGATCTGAACCAAATTTGCCAACACAGATAGGAGGTAAGATCTCCTCTTGTGCAGTTCCATTAAGATCAAGCAATAAACCAACCTTGTCGGTGTGACATTTTGGTTGAACTGCACAAGATACTCTTAAAACAAAAGTGTTTTGTGTAGTGCAACAAAAGGTCACAATGGCAACGAGGTGAAGTAGATAACCCTGTTTACACAGAGGTGTGATACGTCTCCGTCGTATCTATAATTTTTGATTGTTCCATGCCAATATTATTCAACTTTCATATACTTTTTGGCAACTTTTTATATTATTTTTGGGACTAACATATTGATCCAGTGCCCAGTGTCAGTTCCTGTCTGTTGCATGTTTTTGGTTTCGTAGAATATCCATATCAAATGGAGTCCAAACGGGATAAAAACGGACGGAGCTTATTTTTGGAAAATATGGAAAACTCGGAAGGAAAATCAATGCGAACCAGTGCCCGAGGTGGTCACGAGACAGGGGGCGCCCCCCTAAGGTGCGCCCCTACCCTCGTGAGCCCACCGAAAGGCGGTTGACGCTCTTCTTTTGCTGCAAGAAAGCTAATATTCGGAAAAAAATCACGGCGAAGGTTTCAGGCCAATCGGAGTTACGGATCTCCATATATGCGCGAAACGGTGAAACAGAGCCAGGACAGAACGTAGAACCAGAGAGAGACAGAGAGATAGATCCAATCTCGGAGGGGATCTCGCCCCTCCCATGCCATGGAGGCCATGGACCAGATGGGAAACTCTTCTCCCATCTAGGGAGGAGGTCAAGGAAGAAGAAGAAGGAGGGGGGCTCTCTCCCCCTCGCTTCCGGTGGCACCGGAGTGCCACCGGGGGCCATCATCATCACCGCGATCTTCACCAACAACTTCACCGCCATCATCACCAACTCTTCCCCCCTCTATGAAGCGGTGTAACCCCTCTCTTACCCGCTGTAATCTCTACTTAAACATGGTGCTCAACGCTATATATTATTTCCCAATGATGTATGGCTATCCTATGATGTTTGAGTAGATCTGTTTTGTCCTAATGGCTATTTGATGATCGTGATTGGTTTGAGTTGTATGTTTTATTATTGATGCTGTCCTATGGTGCTCTCCATGTCGCGCAAGCGTGAGGGATTCCCGCTGTAGGGTTTGCAATATTCTTATGATTTGCTTATGGTGGGTGGCGTGAGTGATAGAAGCACATACCCGAGTAAGTAGGTTGTTTGCGTATGGGATAAAGGGGACTTGATACTTTAATGCTATGGTTGGGTTTCACCTTAATGAATCTTTAGTAGTTGCGGATGCTTGCTAGAGTTCCAATCATAAGTGCATATGATCCAAGTAGAGAAAGTATGTTAGCTTATGCCTCTCCCTCAAATAAAATTGCAATAATGATTACCGGTCTAGTTATCGATTGCCTAGGGACAAATAACTTTCTTGTTGACAAAAGCTCTTTACTAAAACTAATTTAGTTGTGTCTTTATCTAAACAGCCCCTAGCTTTTATTTACGTGCTCTTTACTTTCTTGCAAGCTTACCCAAAAACACCTACAAAGTACTTCTAGTTTCATACTTGTTTCCGGTAAAGCGAACGTCAAGTGTGCGTAGAGTTGTTTCGGTGGTAGATAGAACTTGAGGGAATATTTGTTCTACCTTTAGCTCCATTTTGGGTTCGACACTCTTACTTATCGAAAGAGGCTACAATTGATCCCCTATACTTGTGGGTTATCAAGACCTTTTTCTGGCGCCGTTGTCGGGGAGCAATAGCGTGGGGTGAATATTCTCGTGTGTGCTTTTTTGCTTTATCACTAAGTAATTTTTATTTGCTGTTCTTAGTTGTTTCATATCTTTAGTTATGGGTAGGAAACGCAAAATACCAAAAAAATTAGTTGTACCTACTGAACCAATGGTTGAAGAACCAATCAAAATCTATCACACTGCCGAAGCTTATTACTTGGATCATCTTCGATCCCTATGTGCTCGTGCTAAAACCCCAACTAGTTTAGTTGAGGGCAAATCCTTAGATGAGCATGCTTATTATGTGGGACACCGTATATCTGAAAAAGGAAACTATTATGGGGTCAAATTCAACGTTTGCAATGCTATGCTTGGAATTTATGTGAAATATATGATTTTACTTGTTGTTCTGAAAACCCTAAGAAACACCTTCCCTATCAATGTGAGTATAGTAATAATGGAATCATATCTTCGTATGCTAAGGGTGTTTATAATTACTATGATGTTCAAAAAATTGAAGAATTTGTTGCTTTTAAGGGTGCTTTTGAAATTGCTTCTTTGATTGAAAAGTATGATGCTACTCTTCACAAATCTGAAATTTTTGCCATACTTGAATATTGTTATGAGAATTATGCTTCTAATGCTTATGTTAAACTATATATTGAGGAATACTCCGCTGTCCAAGAAGAGACTAATATTTTGCAGGAGTCTATGGAAGAAGAAATTGATGAAACTGTGAGCTCTTTGGATGAAAAAATGAGGAGGAGAGCGAAGAACAAAAGGAGGAAGAGCGGATTGATCACCCGTGCCCACCTTCTAATGAGAGTAACTCTTCAGCTCATACATTGTTTAATTCCCCTTCGTGCTTACCAAAGGATGATTGCTATGATGACTGTTATGATCCCTTTGATTCTCTTGAAATATCCCTTTTTGATGATGCTTGCTATGCTTGTGGCCAAGATGCCAATATGCATGATGCTTATGGAGATGAACTTGCTATAGTTCCTTATGTTAAACATGAAATTGTTGCTATTGCACCCACACATGATAGTCCTATTATCTTTTTGAATTCTCCCGACTACACTATATCGGAGAAGTTTGCACTTAATAAGGATTATATTAATGGGTTGCCTTTTACTACTACACATGATGATTTTGATGAATATAATATGCATGTGCTTGCTGCTCCTACTTGCAATTATTATGAGAGAGGAACTATATCTCCACCTCTCTATGTTTCCAATACGATAAAATTGCAAGAAACTGTTTATACTATGCATTGGCCTTTACTTTGTGTGCATGAATTGTTCTTTTATGACATGCCGATGCATAGGAAGAGAGTTAGACTTTGTTGTTACATGATATATTTTACTTTGTGTTCACTGCTAAATTACAAATCATTGTTAATTAAAATTGGCTTTGATATACCTTGGGATCCGGGTGGATCCATTACTTGAGCACTATATGCCTAGCTTAATGGCTTTAAAGAAAGCGCTGCCAGGGAGACAACCCGGAAGTTTTAGAGAGTCATTTATTTCTGTTGAGTGCTTGCATATAGTTTAAAAACAACAAAAATAAATAGGGGAACCCAAAGCTTTTCAAAAAGAAAAGTGAAAGTGAGAGAGACGAGCATTGTGAAAGTGGGGGACGTCCTTGAACTTTGTTCATGCCCATGGGAACTTTGTGAATCTTAATTACAGAAACCTTTCAACAAAAATAATTATCCCCTTGTACAATTTCATTGTATTATAAAAATAATGTGCCAAGGTTTGCCTTTAGGATGTTTACATTTGCTTGATGGTTTGTACGGTGCAGGACAGAAACTTTGGCTGTAGTGCGCGATTTTAAATTTTTAGCTGGAACGTCAAATGGTTCTGATTCTTTTTGAAATATCTTCCTATACAAATTTTTTATTTTTCCTAATTTTGGTAGAATTTTTCAAGTATCAGAAGTATGGTGAATGTTCAGATTGCTACAGACTGTTCTATTTTAGACAGATTCTGTTTTTGATGCATAGTTTGCTTGTTTTGATGAAACTATCAATTTATATCAGTGGATTAAGCCATGAAAAAGTTATATTACAGTATACACAATGAAAAAACAAAATATGAATTGGTTTGCAACAGTACTTAGAGTAGTGATTTGCTTTATTATACTAACGGATCTTACCGAGTTTTCTGTTGAAGTTTTGTGTGGATGAAGTGTTCGACGATTGAGAAGGTCTCGATGTGAGAAGAAGGACGAGAGGCAAGAGCTCAAGCTTGGGGATGCCGAGGCACCCCAAGTAAATATTCAAGGAGACTCAAGCGTCTAAGCTTGGGGATGTTGGGGAGGCATCCCCTCTTTCTTCAACAAATATCGGTATGTTTTCGGATTCGTTTCGTTCATGCGATATGTGCAATCTTGGAGCGTCTTTTGCATTTAGGTTTTCATTTTTCTTTTATGCACCATGCTGGTATGAGATATTCCTTGGTTGATTTATAGAATGCTCATCGCACATCACTTATATCTTTTGAGTATGGCTTTATAGAATGCTTCATGTGCTTCACTTATATCATTTGAAGTTTGGATTGCCTGTTTCTCTTCACTTAGACAACCGCCATTGTAGAATGCTCTTTTGCTTCACTTATATTTGTTAGAGCACGGGCATATCTTTTGTAGAAAGAATTAAACTCTAGTGCTTCACTTATATCTATTTAGAGAGATGACAGGAACTGGTCATTCACATGGTTAGTCATAAAATCCTACATAAACTTGTAGATCGCTGAATATGATATGTTTGATTCCTTGCAATAGTTTTGCGATATAAAGGCGGTGATATTAGAGTCATGCTAGTCGAGTAATTTTAAAATCGAGAAATACTTGTGTTGAGGTTTGCAAGTCCCGTAGCATGCACGTATGGTGAACCGTTATGTAACGAAGTCGGAGCATGAGGTGTTTATTGATTGTCTTCCTTATGAGTGGCGGTCGGGGAAGAGCGATGGTCTTTTCCTACCAATCTATCCTTGTAGGAGCATGCATTTTGTACTTTGTTTCGATGACTAATAGATTTTTGCAATAAGTATGTGAGTTCTTTATGACTAATGTTGAGTCCATGGATTATACGCACTCTCACCCTTCCATCATTGCTAGCCTCTTCGGTACCGTGCATTGCCCTTTCTCACCTCGAGAGTTGGTGCAAACTTCGCCGGTGCATCAAAACCCCATGATACGATACGCTCTATCACACATAAACCTCCTTATATCTTCCTCAAAACAGCCACCATACCTACCTATCATGGCATTTCCATAGCCACTCTGAGATATATTGCCATGCAACTTTCATCATCATCATATACATGACTTGAGCATTCATTGTCATATTGCTTTGCATGATCGTAAGATAGCTAGCATGATGTTTTCATGGCTTGTCCATTTTTTGATTTCATTGCTATGCTAGATCATTGCACATCCCGGTACACCGCCGGAGGCTTTCATATAGAGTCATATCTTTGTTCTAGTATCGAGTTGTAATATTGAGTTGTAAGTAAATAAAAGTGTGATGATCATCATTAATAGAGCATTGTCCCCCCCCAAAAGAAGGGCCAAATAAAAAAAAGGAAGAAAGGCTAAATAAAAAAAGATAAAGGCTAAAAAAAGAAAGGCCAAATAAAAAGGGGGGGACAATGCTACTATTCTTTTTTCCACACTTGTGCTTCAAAGTAGCACCATGTTCTTCATATAGAGAGTCTCTTGAGTTATCACTTTCATATACTAGTGGGAATTTTCATTATAGAACTTGGCTTGTATATTCCAATAATGGTCTTCCTCAAATGCCCTAGGTCTTCATGAGCAAGCAAGTTGGATGCACACCCACTTAGTTTCAGTTGGAGCTTTCATACTTATAGCTCTAGTGCATCCGTTGCATGGCAATCCCTACTCACTCACATTGATATCTATTAATGGGCATCTCCATAGCCCATTGATATGCCTAGTTGATGTGAGACTATCTTCTCCTTTTTGTCTCCTCCACCATCATATTCTATTCCACCTATAGTGCTATGTCCATGGCTCACGCTCAAGTATTGCGTGAAAGTTGAAAAGGTTTGAGAACGTCAAAAGTATAAAACAATTGCTTGGCTTGTCATCGGGGTTGTGCATGATGTCAATGCTTTGTGTGGTGAAGATGGAGCATAGCCATACTATATGATTTTGTAGGGATGAGCTTTCTTTGGCAATGTTATTTCAATAAGACATAATTGCTTGGTTGGTATGCTTGAAATATTATTGTCTTTATGTCAAATGATATATTATTGCTTTGAATCACTCGTGTCTTAATATTCATGCCATGATTATACATATGATCAAGATTATGCTAGGTAGCATTCCACATCAAAAATTATCTTTTTTATCATTTACCTACTCGAGGACGAGCAGGAATTAAGCTTGCGGATGCTGATACGTTTCCGTCGTATCTATAATTTTTGATTGTTCCATGCCAATATTATTCAACTTTCATATACTTTTTGGCAACTTTTTATATTATTTTTGGGACTAACATATTGATCCAGTGCCCAGTGCCAGTTCCTTTCTGTTGCATGTTTTTGGTTTCATAGAATATCCATATCAAACGGAGTCCAAACGGGATAAAAACGGACGGAGCTTATTTTTGGAAAATATGGAAAATTCGGAAGAAAAATCAACGCAAACCAGTGCCCGAGGTGGTCACGAGACAGGGGGGCGCCACCCCTAGGGTGCGCCCCCGACCCTCGTGAGCCCACCAAAAGGCGGTTGACGCTCTTCTTTTGCCGCAAGAAAGCTAATATTCGGAAGAAAATCATGGCAAAGGTTTCAGGCCAATCGGAGTTACGGATCTCCATATATACGCGAAACGGTGAAACAGAGCCAGGACAGAACGCAGAACCAGAGAGAGACAGAGAGATAGATCCAATCTCGGAGGGGCTCTCGCCCCTCCCACACCATGGAGGCCATGGACCAGAGGGGAAACCCTTCTCCCATCTAGGGAGGAGGTCAAGGAAGAAGAAGAAGGAGGGGGGCTCTCTCCCCCTCGCTTCCGGTGGCACCGGAGTGCCACCGGGGGCCATCATCATCACCAACTCTTCCCCCTCTATGCAGCGGTGTAACCCTTCTCTTACCCGCTGTAATCTCTACTTAAACATGGTGCTCAACGCTATATATTATTTCTGAATGATGTATGGCTATCCTATGATGTTTGAGTAGATCTGTTTTGTCCTAATGGCTATTTGATGATCGTGATTGGTTTGAGTTGTATGTTTTATTATTGATGCTGTCCTATGGTGCTCTCCGTGTCGCGCAAGCGTGAGGTATTTCCGTTGTAGGGTTTGCAATATGCCTATGATTTGCTTGTGGTGGGTGGTGTGAGTGACAGAAGCACAGACCCGAGTAAGTAGATTGTTTGCGTATGGGATAAAGGGGACTTGATACTTTAATGCTATGGTTGGGTTTTACCTTAATGAATCTTTAGTAGTTGCAGATGCTTGCTAGAGTTCCAATCATAAGTGCATAAAATCCAAGTAGAGAAAGTATGTTAGCTTATGCCTTTACCTCAAATAAAATTGCAATAACGATTACCGGTCTAGTTATCGATTGCCTAGGGACAACTAACTTTCTTGTTGACAAAAGCTCTTTACTAAAACTAATTTAGTTGTGTCTTTATCTAAACAGCCCCTAGCTTTTATTTACGTGCTCTTTACTTTCTTGCAAGCTTACCCAAAAACACCTACAAAGTACTTCTAGTTTCATACTTGTTTCCGGTAAAGCGAACGTCAAGTGTGCGTAGAGTTGTATCGATGGTCGATATAACTTGAGGGAATATTTGTTCTACCTTTAGCTCCTCGTTTGGTTCGACACTCTTACTTATCGAAAGAGGCTACAATTGATCCTCTATACTTGTGGGTTATCAAGGTGCAAAGGAAATAACTAGTGGTCAATAACGGTGGATGACACAGAAGCCAACAAAATGAAGCATCTACCTTACCTAAACGGGAAAGAAAGCAAGACAGTAGAATTTATCAAACGGTGGCATTGATTAATATTAATAGAGAGATTATATTAACAATAAAATTCGTTAAACATGTAATTTCTTTTAACTGTGGCATTGCATCAATTTTCCAGTGGCATTATTAGAGGGTGCTTGTTCACAGGGACATTTTTGTGGAGGGACTAAAAAAACTCCGTGTCAGTCCCATCTAAACCAAACAGGAGGGACTTTTAGGGACTAAAAGTGGGCATTTGGGACTAAAGAAAGAAGACCCCGAGGGAGAGTCTTTTTGGGACTTTTTCCAATAGTTGCCCCTGCCACACATTGCACCTTGTCTCTATTAGTCCATTACTAGGGGTAACCTGGTCTTTTAGCAAATCATTTAATAACCTCTAGTCCATGTTTTGTCCCCGGAACCAAGCAGGTAGGGACTAGGGAGTTTTTAACCAAACATGGCCTTAGATTAACAACAGCTAAAGAGTTGCATGGGACAGTGGACGCACCAGGACCATGTGCATCTATCGATGTACTGGGGTGATGCATAGTTTGTTGCAACAAAGAACAAACAACCAAGGAGCATATTTGTGTTGGTCCCAGTTTTGTTATCTTTATACACCTTTCCCTATGTGAGCGCAACAAATCTAGTCCTGCTCAAAATCTACAACCTTGTCCCCCAAAAAAAATGATCAGTTTGTTACAGATGTGTGTACTGCGTTTGTCATTGTTTTCCCTTTTCGACCAACGTAGGTGCTGGATAGCCAGTATGTATTAGTACTTTCTGTTGGAAATATGCCCTAGAGGCAATAATAGATTGGTTATTATTATATTTCCTTGTTCATGATAATCGTTTATTATCTATGCTATAATTGTATTGATAGGAAACTCAGATACATGTGTGGATACATAGACAACACCATGTCCCTAGTAAGCCTCTAGTTGACTAGCTCGTTGATCAATAGATGGTTACGGTTTCCTAACCATGGACATTGGAAGTCGTTGATAACGGGATCACATCATTAGGAGAATGATGTGATGGACAAGACCCAATCCTAAGCATAGCACTAGATCGTGTAGTTCATATGCTATAACTTTTCTAATGTCAAGTATCATTTCCTTAGACCATGAGATTGTGCAACTCCCGGATACCGTAGGAATGCTTTGGGTGTATCAAACGTCACAACGTAACTGGGTGACTATAAAGGTGCATTACAGGTATCTCCGAAAGTGTCTGTTGGGTTGGCACGAATCGAGACTGGGATTTGTCACTCCGTGTAAACGGAGAGGTATCTCTGGGCCCACTCGGTAGGACATCATCATATGCGCAATGTGACCAAGGAGTTGATCACGGGATGATTTGTTACGGAACGAGTAAAGAGACTTGCCGGTAACGAGATTGAACAAGGTATAAGGATACCGTCGATCGAATCTCGGGCAAGTAACATACCGATAGACAAAGGGAATTGTATGCGGGATTGATTAAGTCCTTGACATCGTGGTTCATCCGATGAGATCATCGTGGAACATGTGGGAGCCAATATGGATTATCCAGATCCCGCTGTTGGTTATTGACCGGAGAACGTCTCGGTCATGTCTGCATGTCTCCCGAACCCGTAGGGTCTACACACTTAAGGTTCGATAACGCTAGGGTTATAAAGGAAGCTTGTATGTGGTTACCGAATGTTGTTCGGAGTCCCGGATGAGATCCCAGACGTCACGAGGAGTTCCGGAATGGTCCGGAGGTAACGATTTATATATAGGAAGTCCTGTTTCGGCCATCGGGACAAGTTTCGGGGTCATCGGTATTGTACCGGGACCACCGGAAGGGTCCCGGGGGCCCACCGGGTGGGGCCACCTACCCCGGGGGCCACATGGGCTGTAGGGGGTGCACCTTGGCCTACATGGGCCAAGGGCACCAGCCCCAAGAGGCCCATGCACCTGGGGAAACCCTAAAGGAAGAGTCCCAGCAGGGGAAGGCACTTCCTAGGTGCCTTGGGGGGGGGAGGACTCCTCCCCTGGCCGCCGCCCCCTTGGAGATTGGATCTCCTAGGGGCTGGCGCACCCCCCTTGGGATCCCTATATATAGTGGGGTAGGAGGGCCTCTCAAACACACCTTATGCCTTTGGTGCAGCCCCTCCCTCTCTCCCAAGTTCTTCTCCTCTCCCGTGGTGCTTGGCGAAGCCCTGCAGGATTGCCACGCTCCTCCACCACCACCATGCCGTTGTGCTGCTGCTGGATGGAGTCTTCCTCAACCTCTCCCTCTCTCCTTGCTGGATCAAGGCATGGGAGACGTCACCGGGCTGTACGTGTGTTGAACGCGGAGGTGCCATGCGTTCGGCACTTGATCATCGGTGATTTGAATCACGACGAGTACGACTCCATCAACCCCGTTCACTTGAACGCTTCCGCTTAGCGATCTACAAGGGTATGTAGATGCACTCTCCTTCCCCTCGTTGCTGGTTTCTCCATAGATAGATCTTGGTGATACGTAGGAAAATTTTGAATTTATGCTACGTTCCCCAACAGTGGTATCAGAGCCAGGTTTATTGCGTAGATTCTATGCACGAGTAGAACACAAAGTAGTTGTGGGCATTGATTTTGTTTAATATGCTTGCCGTTACTAGTCTTATCTTGATTCGGCGGCATCATGGGATGAAGCGGCCTGGACCGACCTTACACGTACTCTTACTGAGACTGGTTCCACCAACTGACATGCACTAGTTGCATAAGGTGGCTAGCGGGTGTCTGTCTCTCCCACTTTAGTCGGATCGGATTCGATGAAAAGGGTCCTTATGAAGGGTAAATAGCAATTGGCATATCACGTTGTGGTCTTTGCGTAGGTAAGAAACGTTCTTGCTAGAAACCCACAGCAGCCACGTAAAACATGCAAACAACAATTAGAGGACGTCTAACTTGTTTTTGCAGGGTATGCTATGTGATGTGATATGGCCAAAGGATGTGATGAATGATATATGTGATGTCTGAGATTGATCATGTTCTTGTAAAAGGAATCACAACTTACATGTCGATGAGTATGACGGTGACAGGATGATCATGGAGCCCCAAGATGGAGACCAAAGGAGCTATGTGATATTGGCCATATCATGTCACTATTATTATTTGATTGCATGTGATGTTTATCATGTTTATACATCTTATTTGCTTAGAACGACGGTAGTAAATAAGATGATCCCTTACAACAATTTCAAGAAGTGTTCTCCCCTAACTGTGCACCGTTGCTACAGTTCGTCGTTTCGAAGCACCACGTGTTAATCGGGTGTGATAGATCCTTATGTTCACATACAACGGGTGTAAGACAGTTTTACACATGCAAAAACACTTAGGGCTAACTTGACGAGCCTAGCATGTACAGACATGGCCTCGGAACACGGAAGACCGAAAGGTCGAGCATGAGTCGTATAGAAGATACGATCAACATGAAGATGTTCACCGACGTTGACTAGTCCGTCTCACGCACAGATCGGACACGACCTAGTTGACTCGGATCATGTAATCACTTAGATGACTAGAGGGATGTCTATCTAAGTGGGAGTTCATAAGATGAACTTAATTATTTTGAACATAGTCAAAAGGATTTTGCAAATTATGTCGTAGCTCGCGCTTTAGTTTAGTTATGTTCCTAGAGAAAAATTAGTTGAAAGTTGATAGTAGCAATTATGCGGACTAGGTCCGTAAACTGAGGATTGTCCTCATTGCTTCTTAGAAGGCTTATGTCCTTAATGCACCGCTCAGTGTGCTAAACCTCGAACGTTGTCTGTGGATGTTGCGAACATCTGACATACACGTTTTGATAACTACATGATAGTTCAGTTAAACGGTTTAGAGTTGAGGCACCAAAGACGTTTTTGAAACGTCACGAAACATATGAGATGTTTTGAGGGCTGAAATTGGAATTTCAGGCTCGTGCCCACGTCAAGAGGTATAAGACCTCCGACGATTTTCTTAGCCTGCAAACTAAGGGAGAAAAGATCAATTGTTGAGCTTGTGCTCGGATTGTCTGAGTACAACAATCATTTGAATCAAGTGGGAGTTGATCTTCCAGATAAGATAGTGATGTTTCTCCGAAGTCATTACCACCAAGCTGCTAGAGCTTCGTGATGAACTATAATGTATCAGGGACATATATGATGATCCTTGAGATATTCGCGATGTTTGACACCATGAAAGTAGAAATCAAGAAGAAGCATCAATTGTTGATGGTTGGTGAAACCACTAGTTTCAAGAAGGGCAAGGGCAAGAAGGGATACTTCATGAAACAGCAAATCAGTTGCTGCTCTAGTGAAGAAACCCAAGGTTGAACCCAAACCCGAGACTAAGTGCTTCTGTAATAAGGGGAACAGCCACTGGAGCAGAATTACCCTAGATACTTGGTAGATAAGAAGGCTGGCAAGGTCGATAGAAGTATATTGGATATACATTGTGTTGGTGTGTACTTTACTAGTACTCCTAGTAGCATCAGGGTATTAGATACCGGTTCGGTTGCTAAGTGTTAGTAACTCGAAATAAAAGCTACGGAATAAACGGAGACTAGCTAAAGGTGAGCTGATGATATGTGTTGGAAGTGTTTCCGATGTTGATATGATCAAGCATCGCACGCTCCCTCTACCATCGATATTGGTGTTTGCGTTGAGCATAGACGTGATTGGATTATGTCTATCGCAATACGGTTATTCATTTAAGGAGAATAATGGTTACTCTGTTTATTTGAATAATACCTTCAATGGTCTTACACCTAAAATGAATGGTTTATTGAATCTCGATCATAGTGATACACATGTTCATGCCAAAAGATAGTAATGATAGTACCACCTACTTGTGGCACTGCCACGTAAGTCATATCGGTATAAAACGCATGAAGAAGCTCCATGTTGATGGATCTTTGGGCTCACTCGTTTTTGAAAAGTTTGAGACATGCGAACCATGTCTGTTGGTATATATGCATGAAGAAACTCCATGCAAATGGACCGTTTTGTACTCACTTGATTTTGAATCACTTGAGGCATGCAAATCATACCTCATGGGCAAGATGACTGAAAGCCTCGGTTTCAGTAAAATGGAACTAGAAAGCAAATTGTTGGAAGTAATACATTTTGATGTGTGCAGTCCAATGAGTGCTGAGGCATGTAGTGGATATCGTTATGTTCTTTCTTCACAGATGATTTGAGTAGATGTTGAGTACATTTACTTGATGAATGAATTATTGAAAGGTTCAAGTAATTTCAGTGTGAAGTTGGAAGATCGTCGTGACAAGAGGATAAAAGATCTATGATATGATCATAGAGATGAATATCTGAATTACGAGTTTGGCACAGAATTAAGACATTGTGGAAATTGTTTCACAACTGATACAGCCTGGAACACCATAGTGTGATGGTGTGTCCGAACATCATAACTGCACCCTATTGGATATGATGCATACCATGATGTCTCTTATCAAATTACCACAATAGTTTATGGGTTAGGCATTAGAGACAACCACATTCATTTTAAATAGGGCACCACGTAATTCCGATGAGATGACACCCTATGAACTATGGTTTAGAGAAACTTAAGCTGTCATTTCTTAAAAGTTTGGGGCTGCAACGCTTATGTGAAAAAGTTTCAGGCTGATAAGCTCGAACCCAAAGCGGATAAATGCATCTTCATAGGACACCCAAAATAGTTGGGTATACCTCCTGTCTCAAGATCCGAAAGCAATAAGGGATTGTTTCTAGAATCGGGTCCTTTCTCGAGGAAAAGTTTCTCTCGAAAGAATTGAGTGGGAGGATGGTGGAGACTTGATGAGGTTATTGAACCGTTACTTCAACTAGTGTATAGCAGGGCACAAAGAGTTGTTCCTATGGCACCTACACCAATTGAAGTGGAAGCTTATGATATTGATCATGAGACTTCAGATCAAGTCACTACCAAACATTGTAGGATGACAAGGATGCGTACTACTTCAGAGTGGTATGTAACCCTGTCTTGGAAGTCATGTTGCTAGACAACAATGAACCTACAAGCTATGGAGAAGCGATGGTGGGCCCGGATTCCGATAAATGGCTCGAGGCCATATAATCCGAGAGAGGATCCATATATGAAAACAAAGTGTAGACTTTGGAAGAACTACTTGATGGTCGTAAGGCTGTTAGGTACATATGGATTTTAAAAGGAAGACGGACAATGATGGTAAGTATCACCGTTAAGAAAGCTCGACTTGTCGTTAAGATGTTTTCCGACAAGTTCAAGGAGTTAACTACGGTGAGACTTTCTCACTCGTAGCGATGCTAAGAGTCTGTTGGAATTATATTAGCGATTACTGCATTATTTATGAAATCTTGCAGATAGGATGTCAAAACATTGTTTCCTCGACGATTTTCTTGAGGAAAGGTTGTATGTGATACAACCGGAAGGTTTTGTCAATCCTGAAAAGATGCTAATAAGGATGCAAAAGCTCCAGTCCTTCTGGGGACTGGAGTGAGCATCTCGGAGTTGGAATGTACACTTTGATGAGATGATCAAAGATTTTGGTGTATACGAAGTTTATGAGAAACTTGTATTTCCAAAGAAGTGAGTGGGAGCACTATAGAATTTCTGATAAGTATATGTTGACATATTGTTGATCAGAAATGACGTAGAATTTCTGGAAAGCATATAGGGTTATTTGGAAAGTGTTTTCAATGGAAAGCCTGGATTAAGCTACTTGAACATTGAGCATCAAGATCTATAAGGATAGATCAAAACGCTTAAAAGTACTTTCAAATGAGCACATACCTTGACATGATCTTGAAGGTGTTCAAGATGGATCAGTCAAAGAAGGAATTCTTGCCTGAGTTGTAAGGTATGAAGTTAAGACTTAAAGCTCGACCACGGCAGAATAGAGAGATAGGACGAAGGTCGTCCCCTATGCTTAAGACGTAGGCTCTACAGTATGCTATGCTGTGTACCGCACCTGAAGTGTGCCTTGCCATGAGTCAGTCAAGGGGTACAAGAGTGATCCAAGAATGGATCACGGGACAGCGGTCAAAGTTATCCTTAGCAACTAGTGGACTAAGGAATTTTCTTGATTATGGAGGTGGTAAAAGAGTTCATCGTAAAGAGTTACGTCGATGCAAGCTTAACACCTATCCGGATAGCTCCGAGTAGAGATACCGGATGCATATAATGGAGCAACAATTTAGAATAGCTCCAAGTAGAACAGTTATTTGGATTAGCTCCAAATAGAACGTGGTAGCTACATCTAGGAGATGATATAGAGATTTGTAAAGCACACACGGATCTAAAAGGTTCAGACCCGTTGACTAAAACCTCTCTCACAAGCAACATGATAAAACCTAGAACTCATTGAGTGTTAATCACATAGTGATGTGAACTAGATTATTGACTCTAGTAAACTCTTTGGATGTTGGTCACATGGCGATGCGACCTGTGAGTGTTAATCACATGGCGATGTGAACTAGATTATTGACTCTAGTGCAAGTGGGAGACTGTTGGAAATATGCCCTAGAGGCAATAATAAATTGGTTATTATTATATTTCCTTGTTCATGATAATCGTTTATTATCTATGCTATAATTGTATTGATAGGAAACTCAGATACATGTGTGGATACATAGACAACACCATGTCCCTAGTAAGCCTCTAGTTGACTAGCTCGTTGATCAATAGATGGTTACGGTTTCCTAACCATGGACATTGGAAGTCGTTGATAACGGGATCACATCATTAGGAGAATGATGTGATGGACAAGACCCAATCCTAAGCATAGCACTAGATCGTGTAGTTCGTATGCTATAGCTTTTCTAATGTCAAGTATCATTTCCTTAGACCATGAGATTGTGCAACTCCCGGATACCCGTAGGAATGCTTTGGGTGTATCAAACGTCACAACGTAACTGGGTGACTATAAAGGTGCTACAGGTATCTCCGAAAGTGTCTGTTGGGTTGGCACGAATCGAGACTGGGATTTGTCACTCCGTAAGCGGAGAGGTATCTCTGGGCCCACTCGGTAGGACATCATCATAATGTGCACAATGTGACCAAGGAGTTGATCACGGGATGATGTGTTACGGAACGAGTAAAGAGACTTGCCGGTAACGAGATTGAACAAGGTATCGGGATACCGTCGATCGAATCTCGGGCAAGTACATACGATAGACAAAGGGAATTGTATGCGGGATTGATTTAATCCTTGACATCGTGGTTCATCCGATGAGATCATCGTGGACATGTGGGAGCCAACATGGGTATCCAGATCCCGCTGTTGGTTATTGACCGGAGAACGTCTCGGTCATGTCTGCATGTCTCCCGAACCCGTAGGGTCTACACACTTAAGGTTCGATGACGCTAGGGTTATAAAGGAATGTATGTGGTTACCGAATGTTGTTCGGAGTCCCGGATGAGATCCCGGACGTCACGAGGAGTTCCGGAATGGTCCGGAGGTAAAGATTTATATATAGGAAGTCCTGTTTCGGCCATCGGGACAAGTTTCGGGGTCATCGGTATTGTACCGGGACCACCGGAAGGGTCCCGGGGGCCCACCGGGTGGGGCCACCTACCCCGGGGGCTACATGGGCTGTAGGGGGTGCGCCTTGGCCTACATGGGCCAAGGGCACCAGCCCCAAGAGGCCCAGGCGCCTGGGGAAACCCTAAAGGAAGAGTCCCAGCAGGGGAAGGCACTTCCTAGGTGCCTTGGGGGGGGGAGGACTCCTCCCCTGGCCGCCGCCCCCTTGGAGATTGGATCTCCTAGGGGCTGGCGCACCCCCCCTTGGGATCCCTATATATAGTGGGGTAGGAGGGCCTCTCAAACACACCTTATGCCTTTGGTGCAGCCCCTCCCTCTCTCCCAAGTTCTTCTCCTCTCCCGTGGTGCTTGGCGAAGCCCTGCAGGATTGCCACGCTCCTCCACCACCACCATGTCGTTGTGCTGCTGCTGGATGGAGTCTTCCTCAACCTCTCCCTCTCTCCTTGCTGGATCAAGGCATGGGAGACGTCACCGGGCTGTACGTGTGTTGAACGCGGAGGTGCCGTGCGTTCGGCACTTGATCATCGGTGATTTGAATCACGACGAGTACGACTCCATCAACCCCGTTCACTTGAACGCTTCCGCTTAGCGATCTACAAGGGTATGTAGATGCACTCTCCTTCCCCTCGTTGCTGGTTTCTCCATAGATAGATCTTGGTGATACGTAGGAAAATTTTGAATTTATGCTACGTTCCCCAACACTTTCCCCACTTCCTTTCCTCTGTGAACCACGTCCTAGATTTATGCTATACAACTTTCCCCACTACTTTCCCCCATTCCTGTCCTCTTTGAACAACGTCTTAGATTCATGCGATACAACTTTCCCCACTACTTCCCCCTTCCTTTCCTTTTTGAACCACGTCCTAGATTCATGCTATACAACTTTTCCCACTACTTTCCCCCATTCCTTTCCTCTTTGAACCACGTCCTAGATTCATGGTATACAACTTTCCCACTACTTTCCTGTTTGATCCAACACCTAGATTCGAGTGCAGAAGCGGAAAAAGGCCACATGCAGCTAGAGCAATGCATGTGGAATAAGTAAATTATACCTTAAGGTTCTTGGGGTGTGGTTCGGTGGGTGACCGGAGGCCGTTTGACCCACACTATGTAGGGCGGCGAAGAAGAAGGGGTCAGAGGCCCCCCCGCGCCGCCGCTGGGTGAAAGTGAATAGCTGCGCCGGTAGTGGATTCCCTCCTCCCTCGTCGGCTACGACAACGTTAAGCCTCCTTCCCTTCCCGGCGGACGGATCCTGCCGGCTCTTTGACCAACAGTGAGGGGAGAGAGAGAGGCCAACGAAGTCTTGTTTAGATCTGGAGAGGGTGAGAGAGTGTGAAGAGAGCAACTACAAGCGCTGAGGCTCCAGCGTGTATATATATACTGGAGAGAGTGTGAAGAGTGCAAACCCTAGAAAACAAGCACCGATGATGCAGCTTATACGTGATGAGGTGATTATACGGTCACTACGAGATCGTATAGCTCCGTATCCATCCATTTTGACCAGTCAAAGAATCCTCCTGGCATGAATTATGCTCAAGTGTAGTTATCGAACCCGAGACCTCAAGTTTGATGAGCGAACAGGCTAACCAGCTACACAACCGTCCCGTTATGTTCAACGAGAGGAAAATAACCTTTTATATATTCCTGCATTCGTGTGACAAGCATGTCATGTTTATTTTTGTGTGTGGGAGTCATTGGGATTTAAATCATAATCGTGTCATGTGGCTTTGGTGGTAAGACTATCCACAGTGGTGCAGAAATAATGCAGCCTTAGTCACCTTACCTCTCTCCACGTAGTACGTTGGGTCCCACCAGTCAGAGGGTAAAACAAACAAATCTTTACATAATAATAAAGCAAATTGGGTTTCTTCCGTCCGTCATGACATTTTTTAGAAAAGTCCCTCTATTTCAGAGAATTCAACCCGCAGTCCTGTTTTAAGTTAAAATGAATCGTTATTTTCATATTTTACACAAAAGTCCTTGTATTTTCTTGAAATCAACCCGCCGTCCGGATTTAAGTCACATCCGAACCGTTATTTTACATTTTGCAAAAAACCCTAATGTGTTAGGTAATTCATCCACGGATCATATTTAAGTCAAACAAATGCTTTTTAAAATCATCCATATCTTTTAAACCGTAACTCCGATTTGAACATGTTATATATGAAATTTGATTAGAAAAATATGTAGAATATGAATATGAGATTATTTTTACCTGTTAAGTATTTTCAAATATGATTTTGCAATATATTTGAGTCAAACCAAATGATTTTCTAAATTATTTGTATCTTTTAAACCGTAACTTTGATTTTAACATATTATATACGAAATTTTATTAGAAAAATGTGTGGAATCTAAATATGATGTTAATTTCAACTGTTAAATATTTTTAAAATATTGTTATTGTTATGGAAGCAAACTTATAATTTATAGCGTAAGATTTGTCTTTTTTCATACCGGCGGCGATCTGGATTGATAATAAACACCCCACTATAACCATATACGGAAAAGAAAACATCGATAACTACACATGCATACCTCAGAAAAATGTCGCAGGGGAAAAACAGATTTCTCATCGCGAGAGTGAGAGAAAGCGAGTGAGAGAGAGGGAGAGGGATGGAGAGAGAGAGAGGGAGAGGGAGGAGAGAGGGAGAGAGAGACGCCTTAGGATTAACCATATTCAACACACGTTTTTTTTTGTTTTGTGTGAACACCGAGGCCATCGCCGGCGAGGGTGAGAAGGAGGATAAGCAGCAACACAAATATGATGCCTCACAAAAATAAAGGAGATGGACCTATTGTGGTCTTGAGTAATGGTTGTTGAGTTAAGAGTGTGTGTTATGTTTTCTCTCCCGTTGCAACGCACGGGCTCTTTTTCTAGTTAATAAGAAAAATTAAAAGCGCCAGCGGTGTATCTTACCTCACATATTTCGCTACTGCTCGGGAACACTGTCCAATTGATGCCTTTGTTCGCTCACGTACTATTTTAAGTGAATCCTTATTATAACATGCACACAATTTTGGGCACTTGTATTCGACCAAAGTCAGTGTGCCACCATATCTCATACGACTTCTCCGTCTAGGTGTAATAAGTCGCGTTAGAAGGTGCAACGGGACCAAGGTGTAAGAAGATTGGAGGAGAAGGAGAAACTTGACCGGTCATTCCTCCAATCAAAGCCCAGATTTCTGTCTCTAAACGCAACAATTAATCCAAACAACTAAGAGATGCTGTTTTAGCTACCATGCAGGGCCACGTATTAACTCGCATGCAAAGCGACTTTGATTTCTTGACTGATCAACGCGTAGTTGCGCTCCATGCATTGGGTTTTCATGGGGAGATAACAAGGCAGAGTAAGCAGCGTTTTGTTACATTGCTTAGGCTGGTCATAGTGGTGAGTAACTTGGACTAGTACAACATGCATATGTTACTAGTCTATGTTACTACTACGCGAAGTTTTCCATCGGAAGCGAGCCGATCTGGCTCTCCTGAGCTAGCAACATTTTTCTAGCCCACCCAAGCTAGCTGGCCCACAAAAGCTAACATATTTTAACAGTTACAAACGCCTAACCTTGCCCGGCTATGCTATAAGCTGTTCTTGCTAAGGATCCAAACGCTCCCTAAGTAACAACACTCGCTAGCAACGAGGCTAGGAGGGGATCGAGATGCGAAGTTAATGGACGACGCCTAAACATTTTAGGAATATCTGATTTCCGTAGGATGACTTAACACCTAGACGGAGGGAGTACAACTCCTCAATCCAGGTTTGATGGAATATTCGTCACCTCTTCTCTTCTTGTACGTACTCCATTTGTATCTCACTTCATGTGGCTTCGCACTAGCATGATTTTCCTATTCTATGAACCTGTGTGTGCGTGTGCAAGTGCGTGTGTGTGTTTAACAACATGTGTGTGTGTTAGAGAGAGCGACAGATCGACCTACTCCTACAGAGAGATGGTGTGTAGTGTATGATTTTAGCCGCCAGAGTCGGTGCATCCTCTTGTTTCCAGGCGTCCGGTAGGGGCAGGCAGACAGCTGCCACGCCCGCTCCTGACCAGCCTGGCCCACCCAAAGCCCCTCCATCGCCCGCGCGTGCTTCCCGCCCGAAACGGTCAGTGCCGCATTCATGCCCGGGCAGAGCGGACGCGACCTCTCACTGGCGCCTGCGTTGAAGGGAGAAGCAGATTCAAGAGTGATGGTTGCTTCGTCCGTCCAACTTACTGCTGGGTCTATGTGATTTTACGGCTCATTGGTCATTATTACTAAGGTGGTAGGACTGCTGGATGTCCCATGCTTTCGGCGAAAGGAGGTACTACTAGATTACAATTTTCTCCATTCTTACGGCGGAGGAGTGCAAGAGCAGTGAAAACACGCAGGCTCAGTTATTACATGGCCCACCTCACACTATCACCATATATTCTGGACACCGTGCGACACCTAACTCTTTACATAGTACTCCCTCCGTTCCTGAATATAAGTCTTTGTAGAGATTCCACTAGGTGGACTACATACGGAACAAAATGAATGAATCTACACTTAAAATGCATCTATATACATCCGTATGTGGTTCATGGTGAAATCTCTACAAAGACTTATATTTAGGAATGAAGGAAGTACTTGTACAGTACGTATTGTAATTTATCAACGAGATAGTACAATGCTATGAAGCTTCCAGCTTCTGTTACATGTATCTTGCGTCCAAGGTTGCCCGTTGCAACATTTCATCAAATACAAAGGAGACTAACATGCATGCTATTGCATCTCAATGATTGACAGATCATAGAAAATATGTACTCCCTCCGTTCCAAAATAAGTGTCTCAACTTTATGCTACATACGAAGCAAAATGAGTGAATCTACACTCTAAAATACGTCTATATACATCAGTGTTTGGAGTATGTACTAGTAGTTCATATTGAAATCTACTAAAGGACATATATTCCAAACAATATGATAATCTCTCTAACCAAGGTAGGAACGAGGAGTAAACGGAGGGAGTACTAGTATAATTTTCTCCTCGTCCTGCGAGCCACCGCGCGCGTGGGCGAGGGAGCGGGCGTAAGGGCATCTTCAACAGTGTGTATGTTAGCTTGTCGGTAAAATATGCCATGTCATTAACCAACACCTTAACATACAACAACTCTAATAGGTTCTATCTAGCTTGCCCAATAGGATGTGATATATTAAATAATGTGCTCTCTGATTATACACTGGAGCTTGTGCAAGGGGTGTTGGTTCATGTACATACAACCTTCCTCTCTTTCCTCATTTATTGTATGACACATCATCAAAAATCCTATGTGGCAAAGTCTACCAACAACTATCTTACAATCATTGGAGATGCCCTAAGGCGTAGTAAGCAAGCTTCACCTCATCCTGCGAGCCACCGCGCCCGTGGGAGGGGGAGACGGCGTACTAAGCAAGCTTCTCCTCGTTCTGTGAGTTGACGGGACACATCAAAAGTACTCCAGTGTATAGCCTTGCCTCTAAGGTAGGCCCCACATTGTTTGTCTCTTTTTTGACATAACGCGTCAAGTCACAATTTGTTTGTTCACCCGTGGTAGACGATCCTCCCTCCATCTAGTGGACAACTAGTACACGTGTCAAGTTACGACGTGGGCTGCCTTTTCGTACAGAAATGAGCTCCACTGTGTACCTGCGCGGGTGTGGTTGGGAAAGAGACAGGAGTACGTGCGTCGTGCGTGCACCTCTTCTCTTCGTGCACGTCCCCCACCTCCGTGGGCGTGTGTGAGAGATACAAACCTAGACAAATGGCTTGTGTGTTCGTGAGTGTTTTTGTTTTTTTTGGGGGGGGAGAGGTTGATTTCGTGAACGTATTTGTGGGAATATGTGTCGATGACATCTCAAACAAAATTTTGCATGCAATGTGTGTGAAATGGAGGCCTATCAATATCATATATAGAGGGTCGGGCGATCCACGAGAAGAGATTGAGGGGTCATAGATATCGATAGAGTCGAAGAGAGGATCAAGTGGGTGGGTGCGAGATTGATGAAGAAAGCCATAGAAATTGTGTGTGTGTGCAAGTCAAAGATATAGGGCGACTGACCTAGCTACCGGAACGTCAGAGGGCATAGGTCAAGTTTGTGTGTGGCAGGCAGACATGATTAGAGCGCTCGATGTATCGGTGTGTGCGTGTGTGTGTGCGAGGGGATGGGGCGAGGGGTAGGCAGAGGCCTAACTATAGAGGTAGAACGACTCGTATATGTGTTGAGAAGGAGAGACCCAGCTATGTCTTGAGGGAGATCGGTCGATGTCCATACATAACTGAAGGATGGGAAATAGGATGGGACAGAGAGAGAGAGAGGAGAGAGGGAGGGAGTGAGAGGGGTAGAGTGCTGGATGGGTGATGGAGTTGCTTCTAGAAGATGGTGGGAGAGGCCTACTAGACAAACTGAGGGTGGAACTGCAATATTATCAATAAGAGTGGGGATGTGTTTCTGTGTGTGCCTGTGCATGATAGATCTGTCGGGACACATCCATGGATGATGAAGGGGAACCATGTGTTTGGTAAGCAAACCTAACTAGATCGGTAGATCAATTATTGTTTGTCGGAGGAAGGGAGAGACACAACTAATGAGGTAGATCGATCGACGCATGGGAAAAAACGAGTTATAAGGACCTAGCTAGCTATATGTATAGCGGGAGATCGGTCGGTGTACGGCCTTTCGTTAGAGGCAAATAAGGCCCGGCGAGACGGATAGACAGAGAGAATGGAGTTAGGAGGTGGTGCGAGAGGCCCAACTACTAGATAGATAGGGGGAGGAGTGTGCGGTTGTGAGATCGATGAATAGAGGGGCGAGAGTTTACACGTGTGTGGGACCGTATGAGAGATACGAGGCAAGGACACATAAAGGAGGAGATTGAAGGTGCATGTGTATGTTGTAGGCAGACATCGCTGGAGAGGTTTATCGACCGGTGTGTGTCGGAAAGGAGTTGTGGAGACTGTGGGAGAATGACCTAAAGAAAAAAAATGAATGTGCGCGATGGATAGAATGCTGAGGGAGGGGGAGGGCGAGGAGGGCGTGTGCATGCACGAGAGAAAGTTAGTGGTAGCTACAAAGGTTAGAGGATTGTGTGGTTGTAAGAGACTAACAAAGATCATAATTTGATATGAAAGTGGATTCATATATTTGAACAGGAGATCATAGTGTTTTAAACATATGCATGCATGAATATAGCGGTGATACGCGTGTTGTGGTTTTGCACATGTTATACCATAATGTGATAATGCATGGCGTTTGCAACTCACAGCTAAATATCGAACAATCTAAACCATAATATACATCGAACAATCTCACATTTTATTTGAATGTGTGATAATGTGTGGCGTTTGCAGCTTACAACTAAATATCGAACAATCTAAACAATACTATATATCGAACATTCTCACATTTTATTTGAATTTGTGGTAATGTGTGGTGTTTGCAACTCACATCTAAATACTTGTAGGCATAGGGGGCGGGGCACCATACATAATGTGATAAACACATTATACATATGAGACATGGTTTAGTTTGTGAAGATCTAGCTAGAGCTTGAAATGTACTATGATTTGAAATCAACATAAAGTGGATTAAAAAAATCGAGTTTGAGTTCATATAGTACACATAGTTCATATGTAACTCGAGACTAATCATGTGGTGTGCTGTGAAGATAATACACGAACGATGGTTTAACTTGACAATAATGACGATTGTAGATCTTATTAAAATAGAGAAATGAATTCAAATGCTTTGACTTCACAACAATCATTATTTTAGATCTTATTCAAATAGAGAAACAAATTCAAATTTAGTTCATATTGAAGCGGTAGTATATATGTTTGGAATGCACTAAAACGTTCATTTGAATACTAGGTTGCATGCATTATACATGTAGCGAAATATTTTAATTGAACATAACATGAATTCAAAGTTTTGAATGACATTTGTAGTGCGAATTGATTTGGTATAGTGCACATTAGGCTTGTTCAGAAATTTCAACCCGCGCTTTGTTAGCCCGAAATATTTATGATATATCTTTGTCTCGTTGTGCTCCGACAACTCCCTCCATCTCAACCCGCGCCTTGCTATTCCAAAATTACAACGCGCGCGAAAACTCCCACCTCCTATGAAATCCTGACACGCGAAATGCCCGTGATACCCCTGAACCGAAAGAACCGCCTCAAATCGGCGGGGGTACTTTCGTAACTTACCCAACATTTCAGACAAGCGCGTCCCTAAACCATGGTTCCCCACTCCCATCCCATCCGCCCACCCATTCGTACACCGAGGCCGGGAAAACCCGCGAAGCCCCACACCCTCCTCCGTCCGCCACCCAGCCGGAGCCTCTTCCCTGACGACGTCGTCCACAGCAACACCTCAACGTCCCTCATCCACCATACCGGATGAGGATCCGTCGTCGGTCTGGTCGTCCCGCCGGTTTAGCCACCCCGTCCTCCACCTCCAAGGAGCTGCCCCAATGTTCCCCTCGTCTTTCACGCCACCTCCATTCCCACACCGCCGTCCTCACCTGCACCGCCGGAAGAGCATCATCATCACCGTTTCCTCGGATGAAGCTGTGGCCTAATCGGCGCCACCAAAGAGGTTATACACTAATCGCCGCATTTTCTTCTTGATTCGATCTCACGGTGCTGCCGGCGCTCGGTCCCGAGCCGACACGGCGCGGCTCCATCCACGGCAGCGTCGCCGGCCACTTCCTCCATGACGTTGCTCCCTCGGCGGTGGCGTCCACATCAGTAGGAGCTGCTATTGCTTTAGCTCTCGCTTGGGATGCTGCTCTGCTCTTGCTCACGGTCCCCTGCCTAGTCTGCTCTTGCTCTTGCTCACGCTGCTGCTCTCGCTCTTGCTCTTGCTTGCGATGCTGCTCCGATTTAGCTACACTTCAGTTGACTGAATCGACTTTTGGGTCAGTCGATTTTCAGGGGGTGGGGGGGGGCTCGCCGGAGTTAAGGAAGAACCAGCCGCAGTTGGGAGGGGGCTCGCCGAAGAGGTACCCCACTATCTATCTTAGGGTTCAGGATGGGGGCGGTGGTCGCCGGCTGTGGTGGGGCGGTGGTGTGGCGATCGCCGAAGAAAAATCTCGGCACGGGGGGCCTACAGGGATGGACGGGGCAGCGGTGGACTGGCGGTGGGGAGTGTTTACGGGGTGGGCGGGGCAGCGCACCGCCGGCCGCGGGCGGCGGGAGGCGGCTGTTGGCCAGTGGTGGCTGGCGGCTCAGCGGGGTGGAGGTTTAAGATGAATTGCAGGCCCTTTATTTCGTATCCAATGGCTGCAAAATCGACTGACCAAAGATGAAAAAGTCAGTCGACTGACGTGTAGCCTCACCTCTAGTGCGTTCAGTTTCGACAGTAAAATTTAGTTTCGACAGCAAAATTCACTTTCGACAGTTAAGTTCAGTTTTGACAGTTAAATTCAGTTTCGACAGTTAAGTTCAGAGATGAGCGGCTGATGTATACATCCAGCACTTTGTGGTTATGTATTTTACGTCATCTATTGGAGATGCTATTAGAATTCCACTCAGGTTAACGTTGTCTCTCTTGTCCTGCTTCAGCCTCGGCGTCGTACAACTCACCGGAGCTGCTCCAAGGACGAAACCCTGCATCACAGCAGAGCAGTACCTCTGGCTCCATCTCTAGACGCCCAAGATCTTCTTCCCCTCCTCCGACAGCCAAGTCAGCCGGAGCATCCTCACCGGCCAACCCAATCATGCTGAGATCGACATGGCTTCTCCAAAGAGGTTGTGCACTTGTTGCATATATTTTTTACTCTACATGTTATATATATTGCCCACTAAGCACACGGAGTAACGGGAAATACAATCATTTTATCCTACTATATGACAAGTAGTGAGGTACCAGGCAACTTAACTATCCGTGATGGACTCTCTTCAACGCCATCATTATTTATCTCTGCGCGTTTGAGTTGTGCATTTGTCGATGGCCCTCGGAGTTGAGCTAGCAGGGCAGTGGCCTGGGTCCAAAGTAATAGAAGTAGCACAAAAACATTTTTTTAGTGTAGGCTTTTCCTTGCTCAAGCCTGCCTACTGGAATCGCCAGTGCTTGAAAGGAAAAGTGAATGAAAAACTTAGGAATTGGAAAGTTTCGTATGGTACTACTTTTCATGAATTTGGTGCAAAGGAATGGAGCAAAGGTGCCAGGACCCCGATTCCAAGCCACATCGATCTAGCCGGTAACACCTCATATCACTTTGCGACCTCACGCACGGTATCCCACGGGTGTCGCCTTACCATGGCCCGGGACCGTTTGCGCCTTTTGGCTCACGTATATGATAGTGTCGCTAGCATGCATATGACAGAGAACCCGGGCCGACATGGCTAGTCGTGAACCCAAAGCGGCACAAACCTATGGAGACAGGCATACATGAATCACATCGAGCATGTCGGTCATCAGCAAATGATTCTAGGCTGTAGCACTGGGCTAACAGGACTCCGGGGAACCCGGGCTGTAGCAGGCTAGGCAGGACTCCGGATATCACCGCGTGACATTTCCCTGAAGGGACAGACATAGGAACAAAGTGAAACACATGCCGGCCAGTCAAGTGTCCTGAGCAGTAGTGCTGGGCTAGCAGGACTCTGGTGAACCGGGCTGTAGCGGACTACTATGGCTCGAGGAACACTAGACTACATTTCCCCATAGGAAAGGCTGCCAAGGATAAACAACTAGATTGTCGGATCCCACTCATACCAAGCATTTCAATCATACACACAATATGCCCGATATGAGTACATACAACATGGCATCACAACAAAACTCTACAACTCAAGTACTTTATTTAAAGGCTCCAGAGAGCCATACATAACATGTTCATACAGATAGGGGTCACATGACCCGACACTCAAGTCATACAATCATACAAGCACAAGCGGAAGCAACTAGTCTGAGTACAGACACTAGAAAGAAAGAAGGCTTCTCGAAGCCTGTCTATCTACATAGGCCCCTCCATGGCCAGGATCACCACCTGGGTGGCTAGTCACTCGTCGACATTAAGGTCTACATAAAACCCATCGGAGGGGGCGGTGTTTTCGTCTGAAAACAATAAATAAGCAAACATGAGTACAAGGTACTCAGCAAGTCTTACATCAGAACCTACTATACATGCTCATTCTCAAGAAGGTGGTGGGGTTATTGCAGCAAGCCAGCTTTGACTCTTGGCTAAGCTATCCTACGGAAATTCACTAGTAAAATAGTTTTCGCACACGAGTCCACTACTCACCAACAGAATACTCCACCAGGGATTCTCCCTCGTCATCCTACGAGAGGGCCATCCTTGGTACTCACACTTATCTTGAGACTTTTAGTAGTATTCATTAACTTGTCTATGAACTGTATAGGCAACCAAGTAGTCCTTTACCGCGAACGCGGCTATTCGAATAGTTTTATACCTTGCAGGGGTGTACTTCGTCACACATGTTTCCACCACTTAGCGTCTGCATATGACATGTGCTCGGCAGACTTCAAGCGAAAACCGACGTGGGTGTAGACCACGACCTGACTAACCTCACAAGCCTCTAGTCCAGGTTTATCGCCTATTCAGGTTCCATCCGCAAGGAAATCCAGCCGGGGTGTCCTCAACGGCCCCAAACGATGTGTACAGGGTTCCCGAGACACCAAACGGGCGACTCGGTACACCGTGCCACGGTGTATCTACCGCATCATAGCCCACCCCTAGGGTCAGCGCTACGCACGGCCGCCAACACATAACCTACAAACACCAGAAACTAGTTGCAACTCCTAGACAGAGGACGAGATGGGTCAGTAAGTCGAGCGGGGTCATATATCAGGGCCCAATGTGTGGTAGTAACTGAATCTTAAATCACGCATACAGATCTCAGTTCTTATGGACGGCCTCAATGAAACAACCCACCATGTACTCCTACATGGCCTCTCATCGATACCTTTACCAAAACATGTTCAACGCATCCCTCACATTTCCGACATAAGCATTTCACTCTAGCCCATCACCTAGATGAACCAGACCTGACACAACTCTAAGCATAGCAGGCATAGCAAGGTAGGAATCACATACATGGCTCAATCAACTCCTACACATGCTACTGGGTTTCATCTAGTTACTGTGGCAATGACATGTCATGCAGAGGATAAGGGTTCAACTACCGTAGCACACAGCAGTTTGAATCGCGTTGTCTTAATGCAGTAAACAAGAGCAGAAGCGAGAACATGGGTTTGTATCGGAATGGTCAATGGGTTGCTTGCCTGTTGTAGAGGTAGTAGGGTACTGCCCTTCAGACGGATACTCGGGGTTATCCTCGGAGGCAGAACCTACCATGAAAGACACACCGAGCATAATCAACACATGGCAATATGCAACAATATGATGCATGCTATAACATGGCAAGATGAAAGTGTCTTGGCTTAATGCAAGATAAAACAGAAGGGGATGAACTCATTTGAATCAAAGATTCAAATATTAGCTCATTAAACATGGCCTTATTAGTGCATTACCTTATTCTGCTTAAACAGCAAGGTAAACTTGTTTTGTCATGCATGAAACCATTACAGATGGATAGATTGAATTTTTCTGATCATTTTTCATATATAAATCTTTCCATTTGGAGCTATGGTTGATTTTCTATGATTTTTAGAAGTTTTGACTATTTTCTGGAATTTCCTATTGAAGAATAAATCCAGAAATTGAATTAATGCGTCAGCACGACATAGGCGTGACGTCAGCGGTCAACTGGGTCGGCCAGGTCAAACCTGACTGGTGGGCCCTCTCTGTCAGTGACACAACTAGTTAACAGGATTAGATTAACACTAATTAGCTGTCAGTGGGGCCTGGGCCCACATGTCAGTGACTGAACTAATTAAATTTAGTTAAAACTAATCCTAAACTAATTAGCAGACCGGCCCCACCTGTCATAGACTCAGGGGGGTCTACCTGGGCCCACACAGGGGTCAAACTAAGTCAAACTCGCCGGCGGCTTGACGCCGGCGACGTCAGACGCGGCGGAGGGGCTCGGGTTTGCGTTTCCGGCGACCAAAACGACAGCGGAGAGCAGCTATGTGACGCGGGAAGCGAGCCACATCGTTTGGTGGAGGAAGTGGGGCTCGGGGAGGCCGGAAACGACGCCAGCGACGACCTTGGCGGTCGCCGGAGTTCGGGCGTGGATGAACCTGATGCTATGGGGCACGACGAGGCGCGGGGAGTGGTGCGTTAGGCTCCTGGGAGCGCGTGGAAGACGAAGGCGTGCTCAGATTCGAGCTTACGCGCCTGTGGCCACGGCAGCGACATGGCTGGCGGAGCCGAGCTCTCGGCCTCGATGGCAGAGGGGGTTGGAGGACGCGGACGAGCGCGGGGAGAAGGGCGGAGGAAAGATGGGCTCACAGGGAACTCGCGGAGCAGGCTAGTGAGCTCGGGGAGGACTTGAGGCCGGCGAATCGAACGACGGCATCCGGCGGCCATGTACAGGGTAGAAGGTCACCACGTTGTCTTGGGGTCGTCCGAGCTTGCGCGGGTCGACGGAGAGGTCGAGGACGGCAGCGCGGAGCTAACGGGCACGTTAGGGAGGCGAGGGGGTGGCTCTGGTGGCAACTACGGCGAACGGCAGCGAGGATCGCGCTCGGCCATCGCGGGAGAGGGTGAGGGAGACGAGGGGGAGAGTGAGGGAGGAAAAGAGGGGGACGTGGGGGTCGGCGTGGCACCCCTGGACGTCTCCAGGGCGTCGGCAGAAGCAGGAGGTGGCCGGCGTGTGGCCGCGGGCGCCGGCCACGCGCTCCTCGTCCTCCTGGCGGGAGGAGGAGGACGACTGGCAAGGCCAGTCGGCTGGGCCGAGCCAGGTGGGCTGGGCCAGCAGAGGTAAGGCCCAGGTGGACTTCCCTCTCTCTTTTTTTTGAATTGTTTTTCTTTTTCTATTTAACTGCAACTGTTGGGCTTTATTAAAAATACTAAAACATTTCCAAAAATCCTGAAAATAATTGTGGGCTCTGTTTAGTATATTTCCAACAGCAAACATTTATTTCCAGAATTGTTTGAGCATTTAAATTATTTTATAGCATTTAAATGCCCAAAATCAAATACTTATGATTTAATTCAATGACCTTCTATTGACCTAGAAAATTGTGCACCAATTTTTCCAGGGTTTCTAACCCAAGACAAAGAGGGTGAACTTTTTAGAAGGGCATTTCAGGTTCATTGAAAATAATTTTAGTAAACCCTAGTTGTTTCCAGGGGGGGTGTTGGGGGTTCTGTCTTTCCCATTTCAAATTTAAGAGGAATTTAAACATGATGCACACTCTAATGCTTGAACTAACTAGGGTGTGACAAAAGGAAAACTATAGGATTTGTTCCTTTAGTGTCTCCTTGAAATAAAAAACCATAGGAATTTTAATTTCCACTTGTCCTCCTTTTCAAATTCCTATTCATGAAGCACAAGACTAAGAGATAGTAGCATAATAGCATTATAACCGTACATTTTCTTGTGGAGCAAAGGGGGCAAGCGCAGCCGCGGAGTACCGAGGCATCAGGCAAAGGTTGCCATTTCGGTGCTACAAGACCAAGACCAAGGACTGCAAGACGGAGGTCACCGTGGAGCCCAGAACAACGTCACCACCAGAACTTTGTGCAGGCGAAGACTAGTTTTGTCAGGATAGCTTGTACTAGCTGCCCCCTTCAAATTAGCCCGCCATTGTTGGCTCCTTCCCGCTCGATATTTGGGAAGAGGACCAGGGCCTCTATAAATAGGACTAGCCACCACAGTAGAGCGGAATGAGACGAGACGATTGGATGGAAGCTTGAGAGGACGATCTGATCTTAGCTACAGAGAGACCACCCCCCCACACACAAGCTCACCGAGCACAAGAACGCCCCAACCTCGGGAGGCCGTTCTTCCCTTGTATTCTTCATCATCAGCCCAAGAGGCAATCCACCACCACTAACTGGAGTAGGGTATTACACCACAACGGTGGCCCGAACCAGTATAAACCCTGTGTCCTTCTGTGTTGCGAGTTCGTCGAGTTCATCCGCAAGATCCTAGCGAGCTAGAGCGTAGATCGGTTGGAGGGAAAGACTTCGCGTGCACCCCAGTGTTCGAACCTTAAGGGTTTGCCGGGACCCCATACCCCGACATCTGGCGCGCCAGGTAGGGGTGCGACGTAGGTTCCCTTTCATCAGTTCGTCGCTCCGTCGCTCCGTCGTCTCCATGTCGGACGCTCGCCGCGCTCGAGCTGAGCGTCGGGCCGCCCTCGCCGCCCGCATCGCTCAGATAGCTCCCGTCGGCGGGCCACCTCGTCGTTCTCCGTCCCTCGCCGCCAACGCTGCCACCGGCCCGGTGGGAAACGAGCAGCAGGCGTCCTTGCAACATCCGTCGGTGCGGCAGGACGGCCGCACCACTACTCCATCGCTCACCCCTGCTGGCTCTTCGTCACACGCGCACCACGCTCCCATGGAGGCACGGGCCGCGCTCATCGCGGCGAACGAGCTCCTGCGTTACCGCCCCATCGACAACGTCTATGAGGAGTGGCTCGACCGTGTCGCCGAGCTCGTTCGTGCCGCGGGGGCTCTCTGGCACCGTCCCACTCTCTGCCTCCCCCTCAGCAGGCCGCGGGCAACAGGGCTCGTGGCGTGCCTCCACCGCCTCGACCCCAAGACGGTGCCTTGGCGCCAAGACGTGCACCTCCGCGACGTGATCCGCCGCGCCCAGCGCCCGCACGTGAAGAAAGGAGCTGCCAAGAAATCCCGCGGCCGCGAGAAGCTGCACCAGTGCTCCCTGCGCCACCTCGTCAAGACCGCGCGCTGACTGCAGTGGCGCAGCGCGGACCTCGCCAAGACCAAGCTCCGCCCCCGAAGTGGGCCCCGGCAACCACGGCAGGCTGCCGTGCCTTCACCCCTGAGCTGCGCAGCGTTGCCTGGCCAGGCAAGTTCAAGCCCAATCTGCCTCCTCGATACGACGGCACCGCCGACCCCGTGTAGTTCCTGCAGCTCTATGAGTTGAGCATCGAAGCGGCCAACGACGATGAAAAGGTCATGGCTAACTGGTTTCCCATGGCTCTCAAGGATGGGGCCCGCTCCTGGCTCCTGAACCTGCAGCACAGCTCGATCTCCTCCTGGGACGAGATGCGCGACCGCTTCGTCGCCAACTTCCAGGGCACTCGTGACTGCCCACCAGTCGTGGGTGACCTACGCCGCATCAAGCAATAGCCAGGAGAGACCCTCCAGAAGTACATCCAGCGCTTCAACAGCACCCGCCTCAAGATCCCCAAGGTCATGGACGAGGCCATCATCTATGCGTTTTCCGACGCCGTCCACGACGTCAAGATGAAGGAAGAGCTGTCTATCCATGAGGAGCTTTGCACATCTCAGGAGCTGTTCAACCTGGCGACCAGGTGTGCAAGAGCTGATGAGGGGCGTCTCTCTCTCCTTGAGTTGCCAGCTGCAGGAGTGGAGGAAAAGAAGACCAAGGCCAAGGACGTGAAGCACAAGAAGGCAATAGTGCTCGCAGCAGAGCCCGACACCAAGCGAGGCAGAGGTCAGCCCAAGTCATCCAAGAATGGCCGCCCATTCTGCGCCTTCCACAACCTGAACACCCACAACACCAGTGACTGTCAAGACCTCAGAGCCATTCGGGAAGGACGCTTCGGCCGACGCCCCGAGCACAACGACCGGGGCTACGGCCGCGGAGGAGGACGCGGAGGCGGACGCTGGGACGACCATGGCCCGCGCCAGGAGTGGCGTGACCGGCCTTGTGAGGACCGCTGGCAGGACCAGCCTCGCGAGGGCGCCTGGAGGGATCCGCCTCGTGAGGATCGCCCCTAGGGCAACGCTGGTCTTCTCCCGTTGCCGCCGCCAAGGAGAACGACCACCACCACCAGGACGAGGGGGCTGGGGGCTTCCAGGAGCCGCGCAGTCGCTTGCATCTTGGGCGGCCCTCAGGCCCCAGCCTCTCAGTGCATCTTCAAGCAGTTCGCTCACGAGGTGAACGCGGCGCTCCCCAAGCTCGAGGCCACGCGCCCGCTCCTGTGGTCCCAATGCGCCATGACCTTCAGCTCGGCCGACCAGCTCAAGTGCGCAGCCACCGCTGGCACACTCCCTATGCTGTCCTCCCCAGTCATCAGCAATGTGCAAGTCACCAAGACTCTCATCGACGGCGGCGCAGGGCTCAACGTCATATCCGGCGACACATTCGACAGCCTCAAAGTGCCCTATGAGCAGCTCCAGCCAACCAAGCCTTTCTCAGTAGTGACTGACGGTTCCACCACACCAATAGGGCAGGTCCGCCTGCCTGTCACCTTCGGGGAGCGCAAGAATTACGGCACCGAGCTCATTGACTTCGATGTCGCGCACATCCGCCTGCCGTACAATGCCATCCTCGGGTATCCAGCCCTGGCCAAGTTCATGGCAGTCACTCACCACGGCTACAACGTTCTCAAGATGCCAGGAAGTGGAGGGATCATCACAGTCCCATGTGAAGAAAGGGATGCGGGGTGCTCCCTTGAGCGCGCCTTCCAAGCCGCGGCAATCGACAACCCTGACAGCAAAAGTGAAGGCCCTCCGGAGACCATCCCCAAGAAGAAACTACTGCGCCGAGCAGGACCCCAAGAAGATGGCGTCGCATCAGGAGCCTCATCAGGATCGGCGCCCGCTCTAGGGGCGCCTCCCTCCACCGCATAGGAAAGCGCGCCCGGCGCCCTCCTCATGCAAGGCTCGGGGGCTCCCTTCTGGAGGGCCTCAGACCTTGCCAATCTCATGAGGGAGGCGCTTGGGGAGCACTTGGAAGCGTGCTTCATGGCGCGTGTTCCTCAGGAGAGCATGGGGCAAGGAATGCCCACCACCCAGGAGTTCATCACCAAGACCACGCAAGAGCTACAAGACGCAAGAGCCATGCGTGACGACAGCCGTTCACAGAGTGTGGCTCACCACCCAGGCGAGGGTGCTAATCTGCGTGCCTGCGTCGACATCCCAGGGTTCAATAGGGCCGCATCTCAGGAACGCTTCTGGCCATCATGTGCGGGCCGCTGTGAGGGCCCACCACACAGCTTCATTCACATGCCCCTTGGCTTGCCGAGCGTGGCGTCGGCCCATCAGCGACATGTGCGGCAAGTCCTGGTGGCTCAGGAGACCATGTTCCACGCGGTTCTGGAGGAGATGGCGACGGCCTTCAGGGAACCTCCTGAGCCTCCAGCGCCTCCCGAGGCTCAGGGCCCCGGTGGCTCATGAGGAGTCATCCCTTCGACGCGTGGCTTCAGCTGCACCAGCTCTACTTCGTCTACAGACCCAGGTGACATCTTCCAGGTTCATTTAAGCTGAGAGCGCCCCTCGGGCTGCACTATTCCCAGGCCGCGTGGGTCCGTCCCTGTGGCATGTATCCCTTTTACTTATGTCTTTGGCTTACCTTGCTGGGGGCGCCCCTTGGGCTGCATCATCCCCACGCCGCTCGGGCCAGACCCGGTGGCATGTACCTTCCTGCATTTATCTCAGGCAATCTGCTCTTCATGCTTAACCTGCCAACTGCTATCACCTGCTCGATCATCACCCCCTCGGGGCCCCAACACAGGCACGGCGCTGGTGCATGGGTCCGTCCCTGCCACGACCGACAAATCTGAGTGGTCGAGCTCTGGCTTGCAGCACGCTCCGTGCACGTCACCTCACCAGGCCCTCGGTGCCTTCACCTCATCCGGACCCACCAGCGGCAGGCAGGCGGCAGTAATGACAAACCATGTTTCTCCTTATGCATGTTCATAGGAACCCCGCGGGAAGGATAGCAGGTGGCACCGCGAGTCTCCTTTCCTCTCGCGCGACTCGCTTGCACATTAAAAGGGGGGCTCCTAAGCATAGCGACTCAGGAGCTCTTACTGGCACTCCAGCCCTCACCCCCTGGCCTTGACGACGACATCGTGACCTGGCATACCAGTGGCGGCTGGGCTCGCTCGAGGGCTGGGACCTGAGGACGTAGAGCATTAAGAGGAGCTCAGGAGAAGGAAAACTCGCATGGGCCGGCCTAGCTATGTCATGTGACTTGACGCGCAGCCCTAACGCAACATCGGGAATCACCACGAATTCATCAAGATAAGTCTCGCCCTCAGATCAACAAAATATTCGTGCCTAATAGTCGCTCACACCATGCCGCAACCCCGTTGCGGCCAAGTCATCTTCCTTTCTTCCCTTGCCATGGCCGCTTGGGCACTAAGGGGGACCTCCTGAGCATCGCGCCTCAGGGGCTCTTACTAGACCTCGGGCCGGGCACCTCCTGGCCTTGACCACGGCATCGCGACCTGGCATACCAGCAACGGCTGTAGCCGCCTTGGGACAGGGACCCGTCAGCGTAGAGCAACAAGCTATCGCGAGGAAAGAAAGGGGAGACCGTGCCTTAATGGGACGCGCGTTCATCGAATTTTCATAACAAGGAAAATAGGTACAAAGGCATTGCAGATCCTTACATGCCCCCACGGGGTGACTCATGATTCTTCGCAGGAAACAAAAGCTGATGCTAAGGGGGATCCTATCTACATCCTCCCGTGGCGGACGCCATCATCAACAGTGGGCCACGGGAGGCCGGCGCCAACCCCATCTAGATCCACGGCGGCGGCGGACGGATGCTGCAGCCTTGCCCTGGGCACGGCGAGAGCTCGGGGGGACGTAGCTGTCGTCGCTCATCTCTGGAGTCTCATAGAGCTCAGGAGAGCTGCTGGACTCCCTAGGGCTGCTGCTGCTGGAGTAGTCGCGGACGGAGCGCGCATCAGCCTCGCGCTCTTCTCCGGAGTAGCACTCCAGGCGGCGGCCCTTGGCATCGAAGACCTTGAAGAGAAGCATGGAGGCGCCGTCGTACTCGAAGTGGATCGTGAGGGCACCCTTCGCGCGACAGATCTGTGCAATCTCGCCCCAGCCGCGAGTCATGAAGATTTTTCCAGTGGGGACAGCTTCGACCTTCGCCCTGATCGCCGGAGCACCACAATCAGCATGTTGCAGCCAGAACTCGAGAGGCCCCCTCGGCGGCATCAAGTCGGAGAAGAACCGTGGGAAGCGGATCTAGGAGTTTGGAGGCGTCGACGTCCACAGCACCAGCTCGCGTGAGGAGTGCTCCGCGTGGACAGCCCGCGTCGCCGAGGCGCGGCGACCCCGGGGGCGGTGTGGGTGACGCTGCTCGCCACTTCGTCCTCCCAAGACTACGGCTTGGGCGTACAGGGGTAGTGGGTACCCCGGCGTATAGGGGTAGCTTACATCCCAAGCACACACCCATGCCTACATGGCTTACCTCACAAGCTAGCCACACTCATATATAAGTCAACATCCCTCCATCCATCAGGGACAAGCTCCACCACTAACTCACACATGCATACATGTTCACGCATGGGCACCCACTCATTCGGCCAGAGGCCACGTCCACCATGCCAAACACTAGCTAGCTAGCTAGTTGCTACTGTTATCAATCCAATACAGCTCCAGGAGCAATTCTGTACCGCCAGACATGTACACCGCATATATATATTCAGACATGCAGGAGTAGGAGTATTATCTCTCTAGAGAGCTCTGAACCTGGGTAAACCACCGCGTGCTGTTTGCCCAATCCCATCCCCGGATCTCCAGAGCAGTCTTGCCCTCACCTCAAGCCACCCCGTGGCATATGTCGTCTCACGAACCCGCCCGCGAGATAACCACGACAGTTGCGCCCACCGTGGGGCAAGCTACCACGGAACCGCGGTCTGGGCGGGACCATCTTCATCGTCACCGCGCCGTCGGCCTCGCCATTCTTCTTCATCATCTGCGGCGTCGCATTGTCTCTCCGGTAGCGCTCGGGGGTTCAACATCGACCTGCCCCTAGAGAGACCGCGCGGGACGACGCGTCCTCATCGTCGGCGTGGCCCTCTTCGTTGCCACCACCGCGGCATCACCGTCGTCCACACGTCACATTTCGCTCCAACCGTTCCGGCAGCATGCCGCCACTCCTCCGTCCGGCTGTTCACTGAGCCCTTCCTGCTCCGCCCCGTCACGGCCGGCAGCGCCGGCTCACCCTCCAACACGAGCCCTCCGCGGCTCCTCGTCTGGCTGAATTAGCGCCCGCGCTATCCTCCGCGCCTGGGCGCTGCGCCTCCGTGCCATCCGACCTCCTCCACCAACTCCACCCCTGCCGAGCCGCCTCGCTCGCCCAGCGGCTCCTGCGGGCCGGCTTCGCCTCGTCCGCCCTGCTCTAGGCCGCCTTCGTCGCCCGACATCCGCCGCACGACGGGCCGGCTCCGCCTCACCTCGACCGCCCCCGCGCACAGTCCCGCGTCCTCGCGCTCGCCGGGTCGTGCTCATCGGGTCGTACCCGCCGTCTCCCGTCCGCATCGCCACCAGCAGCCCCGGCCGCCTCACGCGCCGCTCTGCCGGGTTCCCGAGCCGCCGGCCGGGTCACGCGCCTCGGCCCGCCACCTCCTCGCGCCGGCATGCCCGCCCCGCCTCGCCGGCCTTCCCCTGGGTGCCGGCTCCGCGAGCCTCCCCCGTGCCTCATCTCATATGCCTCCACGCCGCTCTGCCGGCGCCATCCCCGTGTCCGCACCGGCTTCGTGCCCTGGCCCCGTTGCCGCTACCCGCCCGTGCGCGACCCGGCCTGTGTCGGGCAGGCTCCGCTTGTGCCTCGGCTGTCTCCGCTCGGGTCACATCCGCGCCGACTTCTCCTCCTGTCCGGCGTCCTGCTAGCCGGCACCACGCGACCCGGCTGCCGCTGACTCCACCCCAAAGACCGTCTGCACTGGCTCCCGCAAGCACGCCCGGGGCGCTCTGCGGCTCCACCCCGACGCGGGTTGGCTCCCCTGCTCCAGCGGCCAACACCCCCAAGCGAGTGCTCTGCACGTCCCCATCTCCGGCTCCGCCCGCTCATCCGCGTGCCCACGAGCCAGATTCGCCCTGCTCCACGCGCTCGCGTCGCCTCGTGGCACCGACCCTGCCTCGCCGGCTCCAGATCCCCCGCTCCCGCCGGGTCCGCGCGCCCTCGCCCGGACTGCGCCGGGCCCGCTCCGCCAAGCCACGCCGGCCTTCGCGCACGCCGGCTTGCCGCCCAACTGTCTGCCGGCTCCGCCCGCCGGGTCCGCCTCCTCCCGCGCCACCCGTGGCTTCTCCTTCGGCCGGGCCCGGCTCCCCTGTCGACCCCCGCTGCTCCTTGCTGCAGTCCCCTAGTTGGCTGGAGAACAGAAGAAAGAAAAGTCGGATGAAAAAAGGATAGATGCCGACTGTGAAAAAAAAGGTGTGGAAATAAGACCGCGCTGTCTGTGCCCGCCTGCGCACGTCGCCGCTTGGTTAGCCTGCCCGTCTACTTCGACAACGGGCTGGCTGGAGAGCTCGCCCGACTGCCAATCCGCATCACTGCCTGGCTGGTCGGGCCCGACCGGCTAGCCCCCCTTCGAGCACCCGGAGGCTCGAAGGCTACACCCAGTGGGTGCGCCGGCGCACTCCATGAGCGCCGAGTCGCGCTCGGCTATCTTCGACGACACCCGCCTCGCCTGCACGAAAAGCAATGTGAGCTCCTCACCCGCATATTTTCGCACCACGTGCAAACACGGATAGCCCCGAGCAACGCTCGGGGACCACGTCCGCCTTTATCACAGTTGCACTACTGTTTGCCCCGGCGCCGGCTAGTCTCGGCTCGGAGACTGGCCGCTTGGCCTGATATGTTCGTTCCCGCAGATGGCTTAGTAGCGCACATGGTACCGAAGGCCCACTCTCAGCAACAGACCGCAGCGCGGCTGTCCGGCAAGCGAGAGAAAAAGCTGGAGATCATCCCACATGAAAAACATCCGGGAGAAGACGGCTTGGGCAACCCGGCTGTTTCCGTTATGAGTATCTACTCGGTCAAATCCGCTCCTATAGTCCGAGTATTGTACGCTCCACTCCGCGGCCACTCTTCGTAACAGCTACAGACCGGCTCTGGGCTGTCTAGCTAACAAGAGGCAAAGCCAAAGAGCGGAGGGGACATGAAAAGGATTGAAGGGAGGTCGGACGAAACCGAGTCGGCACCCTCTGCATAAAACTTGCAATGCTAAAAGAAAACATTTGATATATCTGCACAAACTAACCTTGTCTTTTGCACGAACATTGCTGTGGGGAACCCCCTCCTCGCCCGGAGGCTCGGAGGCTACACCTAGCGGGCGAGCCGGCGTGCCCCATTGGGAGTACGCTGCGCTAGTTGCAGGCCCGACACCGGCCGCAACCGGCGTTTCTGACGCCACCGTCGGCTTCCTCGTCAGTAGCAAGACCCTTGGCGGAACTTTTCCAAGTTGCCCGAAGGCTCAGAGGCTACACCCAATGGGTGCGCTTGCGCGCCCCCACTCAGCTGGCGGACTCCGTATCCGCGCCCGGCACCCTCGACGTCACCATCGGTTTCATCAACAACAGCAAGACCCTCGGCCCAACTTTTCCAAGTTGCGCGGAGGCTCGGAGGCTACACCCAGTGGGTGCGCTCACACGCCCCCACTCAGCCGGCGGACTTTGCGTCCGCGCCCGGCAAGGCCCCGCGCCTTCCAGCCGGTGGACTTCGTGTCCGCGCCCGGCACCCTCAACATCACCGTCGGCTTCATCGTCAACAACAAAGACCCTTCACCCAACTTTTCGAAGTTGCCTGGAGGCTCGGAGGCGACACCCAGTGGCTGCACTCGTGTGCCCCCACTCAGCCGGTAGACTCCGCGTCCGCGTCCGGCACCCTCGACGTCACCATCGGCTTCTACACCGACACCCGCTAAAACCCTCCGCGCAACTTTTCCAAGTTGCCCGGAGGCTCAGAGGCTACTAACGAGGGGATGACCCCCGGGTATGCCCAAGACGGCAAAACAACGCTTCAAAACATTGCCAGGGAGTGCCCCTGGCTGGCTGGACTCTGGCTGGGTTAAGCTCGGCTGGCTGGAATCTGGCTGGGTTTACCCTGGCCGGGTTGACTTTGGCCGGGTTGATGTTGGCCGGGTTGACTTTGGCCGGGTTGACCATGGCCAGGTTGACCTGTCCGGGTTAACCCTGGCCGGGTTGAACTGATCGGGTTGACCCTGTCCGGGTTCCCCCTGGCTGGGTTCTCCCTATCCGGGTTAACCCTGGCCGGGTTCTGCCTGTCCGGGTTGAGCCCCGTCCGGGTTAAGGCCTGTCCGGTTTGAGCCCATCTGGCTGGAATCTAGAAAAGTCAACAAAGACGTCCCATCCGATGCGACACCGACAGGACGGCCATATCGCAGCCACTGTTGCTGATAAAGCATACGCTGTTCGGTCACCACACGCGTCATCATCTACAGTGTACTTTGTCCCCCGGGCACTGATTTATAAAATGCCCCAGGGACAAAACTTAGCCTAGCATGCAAGCAAGTATGGCTTGGGATTTAAGTTACACACTGTAGCTTACATCCCAAGCACACACCCATGCCTACATGGCTTTCTTCACAAGCTAGCCCACACTCATATATAAGTCAACATCCCTCCATCCATCAGGGACAAGCTCCACCACTCACTCAGAAATGCATACATGCTCATGCATGGGCACCCACTCATTCGGCCAGAGGCCACGGCCACCATGCCACACACTAGCTAGCTAGCTAGTTGCTACTGTTATTAGTCCAATACAGCTCTAGGAGCAACTCTGTACCGCCAGACATGTACACCGCATATATATATATATATATATATTCAAACATGCAGGAGTAGGAGTATTATCTCTCCGGAGAGCTCCGAACCTGGGTAAACCACCGCGTGCTGTTTGCCCAATCCCGTCCCCGGATCTCCAAAGCAGTCTTGCCCTCACCTCAAGCCACCCCGTGGCATCTGTCGTCTCACGAACCCTCCTGCGAGATAACCACGACAACTTTACTAGTAAACTGATTTACCAAAATGAGTTTCATATACAACATGGTAAACCTGTGACGTGTCTGCTTGTTTCTCCTTTAGAATGCGGACAAAATATTGGAGAACAATACCCCGTTATGCAATGGTGAAGGAAGTAATGCAGATAAGGTTCAAGATAGTGAGACATCCCTGTTGGTCTCCAACAAAGCTGATAAAAAGTACCTTGACGACAGTGAGAGAACCTAGAAGTCCTATCTTGATGTAGTGTACGAGTTAGTGGCCATTACTGCTGGCACAAGCTCTTCGAACTTGCTCCCTGAATCAGTTCGTCTTCTTGAGTCTCAGCTTCAAGTTGAAAGACATCGATCAGATGTGTTGCAACAGGAAGCTGAAGGACAGAGGAAGTCCCTGCAGAATTCAGATGCATACTTTCTGGTGCAACAGCAAGCGCTGGAGGATTTAAGCGCCAAACAAGAGAAAGTTAATAAGCTTGCTAAGCATCTTGCCAGCATTATGCGTACCCAGGATATTGTTTCTTGAGATCTTCTGAAGTGGTTTTAGTTCTGGACTTGTTTTGTTGCGGCGTTTATTTGCACTGGTCGCCAACTTTGACAACGAGTGTATATGATATGCTGCTTTGTTCCCTATATTTGCACTGGTGGCGAACTTTGATGCCCAGTGGATGTAATATGTGTAATAGCCGTGATAGCTTAGCGTAAGTTGCTTGCTTATTTATTTCCTTGTTGTCTTGTTTATTTTTTTGCTTGTAGTCAGTGCTGTTCTTTTTCCATGTTTGCTAGTGGCCGCAATAACCTATTTTTTTAAACTATGCCACAATAACCATGGGCTACATATTTACTATAGTGACACTGGGCTTGCTACGGGCCGTAGAAACAATGGACCTTCTACGGGGCATAGAAACAATGGGCCTTCTACGGGCCGTATCATCAATGGGCCTTCTATGGGTCGTATCATCAATGGGCCTTATACGGGTCGTATGATCGATTGCCCAAACATGGGCCAATAACATACCGCATTATGGCCGTAAACGGGCTAGAGTTGGAATTGTCCATTCATGGGACGACCATAATGGGCCATCGGTAATCGGCCATATTTGATAACGCTATGAAAACGGCCCAACGTATTAACGGGCCACAAACGGGACGACTATAAGCACGAGATGAATTTGGCCCACAAGTAGAAAATGACAGTAACGGGCCGTAAGTAACCGAATGCTGGAAATGAGCCCAAGAATAAATGGGCCCGGAGAATGCCGAAAGATAATACGGGCTGGAAACGGCCCAACGGAATAATGGGCCGTTAATGGGTATAAAGTGATACACTGTTCATTACGGGCCAGTTTTACCACGGGCCATTAATGGGCAGAGGGTTACTAAGGGCCTCATATGGACCAAAAGACGTCATGGGCCATACATGGGCCGGAAGTTAAAATGGGTTGGAATTATATTGGACGGCCCAGATGACGCTACTGGGCCTAATTCGGATAGGCTGTAAACGAGCCCTGGGTTAGCGGGCTATATATGGGCTATATGCGAACTTGCCGTTAACAGGCTTGCCGTGGGCCGGCCTGCCACCTTTTGACCAAGTCAAAGGGTCGGCCTTTTCACAGGAATGGGCCTCTGTTGGGCCGTGCCACGTGTCGACATATCATAGGCGCTTTGGGTCCAATGAGTGGATGACATCTGTCCCAACGGTGAGCTGACACGTGTTTCCTCGAGCCAATGATGATTTTACACGTGGAAAATCCCCATTGGTCGGGGCTGTTAACGGGTTACCGGATCCAAAACCGGACCCGATAGCTTAACGGAGTTCCGTTACGGTGGATGCCACGTGTCGGTCACCCTTGACGAAAGCACTTATTTGACGCGCGATTTATCGTCATGGAAGTGGACACTTCCGTGATGATAATTTTGGTAATGTCATGGAACACTTCTACGACAGCACATGTATGACTATCTTGATTCTGTCATAAATTTGTCATGGATGTACATGCATGACAGAAAACGTGACCTACTGTGACAAACACGTATCATCACGGAAGTGTATTCTTTTGTAGTGTTAGCTTACACATTATACCTTTGAATATGACATGCCTTTCTATTTTTGGTACATACTAGTACATCTGTGTATAAACCATGTTCTTACATCAAACTAATGTTCTTGTGTATCCCTCATCAATCACTTATGATGAGGCAGTCTGGCAAGTGGATTACTCCTCATTTAAAGAATGCAGCGTCAGCCTCCCGACATGATTCTCAAGAAATAGCAAGGCTAGATGAAGATAGTGAACGTAGCTCTGTAGTTGATTACCGCATTTCCCCTACACTAGCATCGCAGGTGCTTGCTCTAACTTGGCAGCGTGATATGTGGTTGTATGTTGCATATGGTGTCTAGATTGTAATTCTTCCAATCTGGTTAAACTACATATGCTATTCTACTTAGATTATACATTATACCTGTTAATGTGACATGCCTTCCTGTATTTAGTACATAGTACATCTGTCTATTAAGCATGTCCTCACATAAAACTATTGTTTTTTGTATCCCGCATAAATCAATATGACAAGACACCTTCAGTATATGCAGTGTGATATTAGTTGCATCTTTGATATGATTTATAGCATGCGCTGCTTCTAATTTGTTGAAATGCCATTTATGATGGGACACTTTTAACTTGGCAGAGTCATATTGGTTGCATCTTTCACGTGGTGTCTAGCTTGCATTGCTTCTTATTTGGTGAAATGATTTCTGCTTAGTTTACACAAATAGTTGTGAATATGCCATGCCATCCTGTTTTTCGTATTATTCCACCCTGGAATCATGTGTTTGCCTTACATCAAAGTAGTGATTGTCAGTATCATGCACGAATGAGTTCTGAAGAGTGAATTTTATTGATTTTTCTTGTTGGTTTTACTTGACAATTCAAAATCAATAAAGCGGACAGAAGTTAGCAAGGCAGCAGATGAAGGTGCTCCTTCCAAATGGAAGGCCTCTACAGATTCTACTCCTCCATCCCCCCAAGATTATTTCCAAGACTACACATGCATAGACACTCACCGTAGCTGTGTTGGTGATGAGCACGTCTCCCCTTGTGCACCGTCACAGGTGCTCCCTCTAACTTGGCACTGTTATATGTGGTTGCATGTTATGTATGATGTCTATCTTGTATTGCTTCTAATTTTGTTAATTTCATCTGCTTACTTTACACATTATAATTGTGACTAAGTCACATGTTCCTGTTTCTAGAACATACAATATCTGTATCACACCATGTTCTTACATCAAAGTACATTTGTTCTGAAGAACTAAATTGTTATTCGTTATTCTTGTCGGCTTGACTTAACATGGCATAGAGAAAGAGGAAGCAAGACAGAACGACAGGGAAAGGGAAGCGGAACAATCCTGAAGATTCTGCTGGTACTGATTGTGCAATAGAAGGTCAAAGTCCAGCGGAAAATTGTGCCGACAGTGTATCCCGTGCTACACGAGCTGCAGAACAAGCCAAATAGAAACAAATAGCTGCCACCAAACAAGTAGAGAGAACCCTAGTTGTTCCAACACCTTCCATAGTACCACCAGCTGCATGATTTACTCGTTGGTCAACTCAGCTAGCAGCACGTTCCCAAGCTCCCTTGCCACCTGACACTACTTCCGAAGCACTCTTGACACAAGATGAGTTGGCAAGATCAGATGAACTTTGTGAGCTTCAACATCAAGAAGGTAGTTGCTGGAGTCAAGTTAGAGTTGCATGCTTCTTTATATGTAGTCTCACAGTTTGATGTGCACTAACATGTTTGTTGTTGTACTAGCACCTAGGCGCAAGAGGAAACAAACATCAGGGATAATGCTTGATAGGTTAACTAAATCTAGAGGAGGAAGAATGGAGATCCGTTTTGAGGCAGGCTTAAAAAGGCCACGTAATTCTACAGAGTGAGCCAAGTTAGTATCAGAGGCAGCGGTTGCTGTGAGGTGTCATGTACGTATCCTCCCAACATGGATTCAGTACAGGAATGACAAAGACGAAACCCAATTCAACACCTTCCTCGACCATTTATCTCTAAGTATGGTTATGTATGGAAACTAGTAATATCGTCTTGCTCTATCCAATAATTTCTAGGTTGCTGATAATGAGACCCCCATAATTTTCAACAGATGAGGTTCAAGTTGGATAGCCAAGAACCAGACAAGCTTGCACCCATGTTTTCAAGTCTGCTCTGCGGCAGTATCAGTATAACTTGAGGAAAACTCACTTTGAAGGCAAGGCTAACAGTGAACTTGCCCAAACATCTCCAGTGGAAAATATATCTAATGAAGACCGGAGAGGCCTCGTTAAACACGGGTCCGATCCGAAGTATCAGATACATTATATATATGTGATCAGATCACATGTGGAAGTCCTATTTACGCATGTGCCACACAAATCTATCTTCTTGTAGGTGAACTATTCAAAGAACAATGCCAACCATACTAAAGTGAAATTCCAACAGACGACAGGATCTCATAGCTATATTGCACACTGCGAGGCTCTTGTAATTAGCTGCTGTTTCACTCTTTTCGCTGCACCATATTATTAGGTCTATATTGACTTGTTCCAAATGCAGAGGAAAGCCCGCAAGGACCAAAACTTACCTGAACCAAATGCTATGGAAATCTTCAAGGACTGTCACACCAGCAAGAAGAAGGGCATGACTACACTAGTCAAAGCCGCTGTTGTAAGTCCTTAATCTCATGCCTTTTAACTACTACTTACTCTGACTTGTGCCTTGAACTGCATGGTTTGCAGCCAATGTCTATTACTCTTTTCAATTTTATACACAATTGTCTTAGCGTATCATTGCACCTTACAAGGTTTAAAAGAGAGGAGTGATGTTCCTTTGATCTTGACATGTAATCTAGTTCCGTGCTCGACTTGCCCACACAATGTTACAATTGCCTGTTTGTCTGTTCTCAGTTGTTTTGTGATATGAATGATGCCATACTATACTTATCGTATTATAAACTTCGTCTCTTTATCCTTAGCCCTCAATACAATGTGAAGAAATAGACAATACATTAGCGATGGTACATGGTCATATGTTTGGAACCTGGTTTTATTATGTACTTTGCAATAAAATACAACTATTATTTTACATGGGTTCACCAGAATAAGTTCTGTACATAGACCAAAGCTATTTTGCTTGGTTTTGCTGCCTCCTTAATATCTTCCGTTCTGGTACTACTAATGTAAAACCACAACTTTTCAGCGAGCTATGGAAAAAATGGTGGAACCGCCACCTTCTGAAGGTGGCGAGGCAACTATAACCGCAATGTCAGCTCTTGCTGTAGTGGGTCAGTACATGTCCACTAACAGTGCCAAAAGCACGTTCCTACATAATACTGGCTTGGTTGTTAAGGCAATCTCGTCCAAACCGCCTCATGATCAAGATATGCAAGCTCAAAACAATGTTGTATCTACGCTCCAGACACAAGTCCATTCCCTAACAAAGACCCTTTGTGAAACAAGGAGAGACATTGTTCGATGTTGTCAAGATATGCATGGTTTTGAAACTAGACTATCAGACATTTGCTATGTTGTTCAGGATCCTAGGAGAACTGAAGGCGAACGTTATGGTGCTCCATCGGACAATACAACATGAAAACATAACAGTCAGGTCAAATGAACTGAGTTTCTGAACTTCTAGTGGTGCATTTATCTGCTAGACTGTTAACTTTTATGCCAACCTTCCTTTTGTTTTATAGTTGTAATTTGTTTTGGTGCGATACAAAATTTGTTCTTAACGTGCATCCACCGGCTGAAGAAAACAGCAAGCCATTTTTGTATTGTGTAGGGTGTTCCCTACATTTGCACTGGTGGCGAACTTTGATGCCCACTGCTATGTCTTGAGCTTGCGTTGGTTTTCCCTGAAGAGGAAGGGATGATGGAGCATAGTAGCGTAAGTATTTCCCTCGGTTTTTGAGAACCAAGGTATCAATCCAGTAGGAGGCCACGCTCAAGTCCCTCGTACCTGCACAAAGCGATAGCTACTCGCAACCAACGCGATTAGGGGTTGTCAATCCCTTCACGGTCACTTACGAGAGTGAGATCTAATATATATAATATTTTTGGAATTTTTGGTATAAAGATGCAAAGTAAAAGGTAAAGGCAAAGTAAAAATCAAAGCAAGATTAAAGTGATAAAGATTGATATGATGAGAATAGACCCGGGGGCCATAGGTTTCACTAGTGGCTTCTCTCAAGAGCATAAGTATTCTACGGTGGGTGAACAAATTACTGTTGAGCAATTGACAAAATTGAGCATAGTTATGAGAATATCTAGGCATGATCATGTATATAGGCATCACGTCCATGACAAGTAGACCGAAACGATTCTGCATCTACTACTATTACTCCACTCATCGACCGCTATCCAGCATGCATCTAGAGTATTAAGTTAAAAACAGAGTAACACCTTAAGCAAGATGACATGATGTAGAGAGATAAATTCATGCAATATGAAATAAACCCCATCTTGTTATCCTCGATGGCAACGATGCAATATGTGCCTTGCTGCCCCTTCTGTCACTGGGAAAGGACACCGCAAGATCGAACCCAAAGCTGAGCACTTCTCCCATGGCAAGAACTACCAATCTAGTTGGCCAAACCAAACGGATAATTCGAAGAGACTTGCAAAGATAACCAATCATACATAAAAGAATTCAGAGAAGATTCAAATATTATTCATAGATAGACTTGATCATAAACCCACAATTCATCGGTCTCAACAAACACACCGCAAAAAGAAGATTACATCGAATAGATCTCCACAAGAGAGGGGGAGCACCTTGTATTGAGATTCAAAGAGAGAGAAGAAGCCATCTAGCTAGTAACTATAGACCCGAAGGTCTGAGAGAAACTACTCACACTTCATCGGAGAGGCTATGATGATGTAGAAGCCCTCCGTGATGACGGCCCTCTTCCGACGGAGCTCCGGAACAGGCCCCAAGATGGGTACAGAAAGTTGCGGCGGTGGAATTAGGTTTTTGGCTCCTGTTCTGATCGTTTGGGGGTACGTGTGTATATATATGAGGAAGAAGTACACCGGAGGAGCATCGAGGGGCCCATGAGGCAGGGGGCATGCCCTAGGGGGGGGGGCGCCCCCCACCCTCGTGACCACCTCTTTTGTTCCTTGGAGCAGGGTCCAAGTCTCCTGGATCACGTTCGGTGAGAAAATCACGTTCCCGAAGATTTTATTCCGTTTGGACTCCATTTGATATTCCGTTTCTTCAGAACACTGAAATAGGCAAAAAACAGCAATTCTGGGCTGGGCCTCCGGCTAATAGGTTAGTCCCAAAAATAATATAGAAGTGGAAAATAAAGCTCAATATAGTCCAAAATAGTAGATAATATAGCATGGAGGAATCAAAAATTATAGATACGTTGGAGACGTATCAGGCATCCCCAAGCTTAATTCCTGCTCGTCCTCGAGTAGGTAAATGATAAAAAGAGAATTTTTGATGCGGAGTGCTACTTGGCATAATTTCAATGCAAATCTTCTTAATTGTGGTATGAATATTCAGATTCGAAAGATTCAAGACAAAAGTTTATATTGACATAAAAATAATAATACTTCAAGCATACTAACAAAGCAATTATGTCTTCTCAAAATAACATGGCCAAAGAAAGTTATCCCTACAAAATCATATAGTCTGGATATGCTCTATCTTCCCACACAAAGTATTTAAATCATGCACAACCTCGATGACAAGCCAAGCAATTGTTTCATTCTCTAAATTTTTCAAAACTTTTTCAATCTTCACGCAATACATGAGCGTGAGCCATGGATATAGCACTATAGGTGGAATAGAATGGTGGTTGTGGAGAAGACAAAAATGAGAAGATAGTCTCACATCAACTAGGCGTATCAACGGGCTATGAAGATGCCCATCAATAGATATCAATGTGAGTGAGTAGGGATTGCCATGCAACGGATGCACTAGAGCTATAAGTATATGAAATCTCAAAAAGAAACTAAGTGGGTGTGCATCCAACTTGCTTGCTCATGAAGACCTAGGGCAATTTGAGGAAGCCCATCATTGGAATATACAAGCCAAGTTCTATAATGAAAAATTCCCACTAGTATATGAAAGTGATAACATGAGAGACTCTCTACTATGAAGATCATGGTGCTACTTTGAAGTACAAGTGTGGTAAAAGGATAGTAACATTGTCCCTTCTCTCTTTTTCTCTCATTTTTTATTTGTTTTTTATTTGGGCCTTTTCTCTTTTTTTATGGCCTCTTTTTATTTTGGGCTTCTTTGGCCTCTTTTATTTATTTTTCGTCCCGAGTCTCATCCCGACTTATGGGGGAATCATAGTCTCCATCATTCTTTCCTCACTTGGGACAATTATCGAATAATGATGATCATCACACTTTTATTTTTCTTATAACTCAACAATTACAACTCGATACTTAGAACAAAATATGACTCTATATGAATGCATCCGGCGGTGTACCGGGATATGAAATATGACAATGATGGAGTGTGTCATGATGAACTAGATGGTGGAAATTTGCATGACAATATATCTCGGAATGGCTATGGAAATGCCATAATAGGTAGGTATGGTGGCTGTTTTGAGGAAGGTATATGGTAGGTGTATGATACCGGTGAAAGGTGCGCGGTATTAGAGAGGCTAGCAAAGGTGGAAGGGTGAGAGTGTGTATAATCCATGGACTCGACATTAGTCATAAGGAACTCATATACTTATTGCAAAAATCTAGAAGTTACCAAAGTAAAGTATTACGCGCATGCTCCTAGGGGGATAGATTGGTAGGAAAAGACCATCGCTCGTCCCTGACCTCCACTCATAAGGAAGACAATCAATAAATAAATCATGCTCCGACTTCATCATATAACGATTCACCATACGTTCATGCTACGGGAATCACAAACTTGAACACAAGTATTCTTTAAATTAACAACTACTCAACTAGCATGACTTTAATATTATCACCTCCATATCTCAAAACAATTATCATGCTTCAATCTTTTCTTAGCATTCAACACACTCAAAAGAAAGTTTCACAAATCTTGAATACCAAGCATATTATTATTAAGAAAATTACCATGCTATTAAGATAATCTCAAAATAATTTAAGTGAAGCATGAGAGATCAATAGTTTCTTTAAAACAAATCCAGCACCGTGCTCTAAAAGATCTAAGTGAAGCACATAGAGCAAAATTATAACACTCAAAGATATAAGTGAAGCACATAGAGTATTCTATCAAATTTTAATTCATGTATGGCTCTCTCAAAAGGTGTGTACAGAAAGGATGATTGTGGCATACTAATACACAAAGACACAATTAATACAAGATGCTCCAAGCAAAACACATATCATGTTGGTGAATAAAAATATAGTTCCAAGTAAATTACCGATGGAAGTGGACAAAAGAGGGGATGCCTTCCGGGGCATCCCCAAGATTTGACTTCTTGGAGTCCTTGGATTATCATGGGGGTGCCATGGGCATCCCCAAGCTTAGGCTCTTGCCACTCCTTGTTCCATGATCCATCAAAAGAATTCACCCAAAACTTGAAAACTTCACAACACAAAACTCAAAATAGAAAACTCGTGAGCTCCGTTAGCGAAAGAAAACAAAAGACCACTTCAAGGTACTGTAATGAACTCATTATTTATTTATATTGGTGTTAAACCTACTTTATTCCAACTTCTCTATGGATTATAAACTATTTTACTAACCATAGATTCATCAAAATAAGCAAACAACACACAAAAAACAGAATCTGTCAAAAACAGAAAAGTCTGTAGTAATCTGTAGCTAGCGCAATATCTAGAACCCCAAAATTCTAAAATAAATTTCTGGACGTGAGGAATTTGTCTATTAATCATCTTAAAAATAATTAACTAAATAGCACTCTTAAAATAAAAATGACAGATGTTCTCGTGAGCGCTAAAGTTTCTGTTTTTTACAGCAAGTTCAACAAGACTTTCCCCAAGTCTTCCCAACGGTTCTACTTGGCACAAACAGTAATTAAACACAAAAAATACAACAAAAAAGAGGCTAAATAATTTATTTATTACTAAAAAGGAGCAAAAAGCAAGGAATAAAAATAAAATTGGGTTGCCTCCCAACAAGCGCTATCATTTAACGCCCCTAGCTAGGCATAAAAGCGAGGATAGATCTAGGTATTGCCATCTTTGGTAGGCAATCCATAAGTGGCTCTCATGATAGTTTCATATGGTAATTTTATTTTCTTTCTTGGAAAGTGTTCCATGCCCTTTTTAATGGAAATTGAAATCTAATATTCCCTTCCTTCATATCAATAATCGCACCAACCGTTCTAAGGAAAGGTCTACCAAGAATAATAGGGCAAGAAGGATTGCAATCTATATCAAGAACAATGAAATGTACGGGCACATAATTCCTATTTGCAACAATAAGATCATCATTAATCATTCCCATAGGTTTCTTAATAGTGGAATCCGCAAGATGCAAGTTTAGAGAGCAATCATCAAAATTACAGAAATCTAGTAAATCACACAAAGTCTTGGGAATAGTAGAGACACTAGCACCCAAATCACACAAAGCATAAAACTCATGATCTTTAATTTTAATTTTAATAGTTGGTTCCAAGCTTGGAAAAACCGGTAGGCGTAAGCGAGGCGGTTGGCCTTCGCCTAGTGCCTAGGCGGTGCTTAAGCATCCTAGGCGGTGCTTAAGCATCCTAGGCGGTAATTTAGTTTTTACTATCACGGTGAATTTTTGATATTATATGTGTGTCAATATTAATTTAGGTCACATTAATAATTTAAATACTAGCTACCACCATTTTAATATGGCATGTTTGGCATAACAATGTAATATGGCAAGATTTCTCGCTCGACTAGACAATTTCTTGCTTGCCCCTGCCTAGACTTTCGCTTATGCCCTAGGCGAGGCGTTTGGCCATGGCCTAGCGCCTAAGCGTGCCTAAGCGCCTCCTAGGCACCGCCTTTTCCAACAGAGGTTGGTTCCCACTCATCGTAGAGTTTTCTGGGGATAGAAACTTTCAACTCAAGTTTTTCTTCATAAGATTGCATCAAGGCATCAACAATATGTTCGGTGAAGGCTTTATTTTGACTATAAGCATGTGGAGAATTTTAGCACGGATTGCAATAAGGAAATACAATCAATTAAAGAGCAACTTTCATAATTAAATTCCTTGAAATCCAATATAGTGGGTTTAGCAACATCTAGATTTTTATCTCTTTCAATCCCACTTTCATCAATTTCATCATTAAGATCTAAATACTCCGAATTTTTAGAACGCCTTCTAGGTAAAGGAAGATCATATTCAGTTTCATCAAGATTAATATTGCAAAACAAAGATTTAATAGGGGTCACATCAATAACTTTTAGATCTTCATCTTGATTTTCATAGGAATTGGAGGAACACGCTTTAATAAAGGCATCTTTGGAAGCACGCATCCTAGCGGTTCTTTCCTTGCACTCATCAATGGAAATTCTCATGGCCTTGAGAGACTCATTGATATCATGTTTAGGAGGAATAGATCTAAGCTTTAAAGAATCAACCTCAAGAGAAATTCTATCAACGTTTCTAGCCAAATCATCAACTTTAAGCAATTTCTCTTCAAGCAAAGCATTAAAATTCTTTTGTGAATTCATAAAATCTTTAAAACTATTCTCAAATTCAGAGGGCATCTTATTATAATTTCCGTAAGAGTTGTTGTAGGAATTCCCATAATTATTAGAAGGATTACTAGGATATGGCCTATGATTAAAATTCCCTCTATAAGCGTTGTTACCAAAATTATTCCCACCAACAAAATTCACATCCATAGATTCATTATTATTCTCAATCAAAGTAGACAAAGGCATATCATTAGGATCAGAAGAAACACTCTTAGTAGAAAATAATTTCATAAGTTCATCCATCTTTCCACTCAACACATTAATTTCTTCTATCGCGTGCACTTTTTTATTAGAAGATCATTCAGTATGCCATTGAGAATAATTAACCATAATATTATCTAGGAGTTTAGTAGCATCTCCTAAAGTGATTTCCATAAAAGTGCCTCCCGCGGCCGAATCTAAAAGATTTCTAGAAGCAAAATTCAATCCGGCATAAATTTGTTGTATAATCATCCACAAATTCAAACCATGAGTAGGGGAATTACGTATCATTAATTTCATTCTCTCCCAAGCTTGTGAAACATGTTCATGATCAAGTTGTTTAAAGTTCATAAAATCGTTTCTAAGAGAGATGATCTTAGCGGGAGGAAAATAATTAGAGATAAAAGCATCTTTGCACTTGTTTCATGAATCAATACTATTCTTAGGCAAAGACGAAAACCAAGCTTTAGCACAATCTCTAAGCGAAAAAGGAAATAGCTTCAATTTAACGACATCATTATCGACATCTTTTTTATTTTGCATATCACATAAATCAACGAACCTATTCAGATGAGTAGCGGCATCTTCACTAGGAAGGCCGGCGAATTGATCTTTCATAACAAGATTCAACAAAGCAATATTAATTTCACAAGATCAGCATCGGTAAGAGGAGCAATTGGAGTGCTAAGGAAATCATTATTATCGGTATTGGTAAAGTCACACAATTTGGTATTATCTTGAGCCATCGCGACAAACAAGCAATCTAACACACGGGAAAACAAAAAGCAAGCGGGCAAAAGAGGCAAATTGAGAGGGAGGATAGAGAGAGAGGGCGAATAAAACGGCAAGGGTGAAGTGGGGGGAGAGGAAAATGAGAGGCAAATGGCAAATAATGTAATGCGGGAGATAGAGATTGTGATGGGTACTTGGTATGTTGACATTTTGCGTAGACTCCCCGGCAACGGCGCCGGAAATCCTTCTTGCTACGTCTTGAGCTTGCGTTGGTTTTCCCCGAAGAGGAAGGGATGATGCAGCAGAGTAGCGTAAGTATTTCCCTCAGTTTTTGAGAACCAAGGTATCAATCCAGTAGGAGGCCACGCTCAAGTCTCTCGTACCTGCACAAAGAGATAGCTACTCGCAACCAACGCGATTAGGGGTTGTCAATCCCTTCACGGTCACTTACGAGAGTGAGATCTGATAGATATAATATTTTTGGTATTTTTCGTATAAAGATGCAAAGTAAAAAGTAAAGGCAAAGTAAAAAGCAAAGCAAGATTAAAGTCATAGATATTGATATGATGAGAATAGACCCGGGGGCCATAGGTTTCACTAGTGGCTTCTCTCAAGAGAATAAGTATTCTACGGTGGGTGAACAAATTACTGTTGAGCAATTGACAGAATTGAGCATAGTTATGAGAATATCTAGGCATGATCATGTATATAGGCATCACGTCCGTGACAAGTAGACCGAAATGATTCTGCATCTACTACTATTACTCCACTCATCGACCGCTATCCAGAGTATTAAGTTAAAACAGAGTAACACCTTAAGCAAGATGACATGATGTAGAGAGATAAATTCATGCAATATAAAATAAACCCCATCTTCTTATCCTCGATGGCAACGATGCAATACGTGCCTTGCTGCCCCTTCTGTCACTGGGAAAGGACACCGCAAGATCGAACCCAAAGCTAAGCACTTCTCCCATGGCAAGAACTACCAATCTAGTTGGCCCAACCAAACGGATAATTCGAAGAGACTTGCAAAGATAACCAATCATACATAACAGAATTCAGAGAAGATTCAAATATTATTCATAGATAGACTTGATGATAAACCCACAATTCATCGGTCTCAACAAACACACCGCAAAAAGAAGATTACATCGAATGGATCTCCACAAGAGAGGGGGAGAACTTTGTATTGAGATTCAAAGAGAGAGAAGAAGCCATCTAGCTACTAACTATGGACCCGAAGGTCTTAGGTAAACTGCTCACACTTCATCGGAGAGGCTATGATGATGTAGAAGCCCCCCGTGATGACGGCCCTCTTCCAGCGGAGCTCCGGAATAGGCCCCAAAATGGGATCTCGTGGATACAAAAAGTTGCGGCGGTGGAATTAGGTTTTTGGCTCCTGTTCTGATCGTTTGGGGGTACGTGTGTATATATAGGAGGAAGAAGTACGCCGGAGGAGCATCGAGGGGCCCACGAGGCAGGGGGCACGCCCCCCACCCTCGTGACCGCCTCTTTTGTTCCTTGGAGCAGGGTCCAAGTCTCCTGGATCACGTTCGGTGAGAAAATCACGTTCCCGAAGATTTTATTCCGCTTGGACTCCGTTTGATATTCCGTTTCTTTGAAACACTAAAATAGGCAAAAAACATCAATTCTGGGCTGGGCCTCCAGTTAATAGGTTAGTCCCAAAAATAATATAAAAGTGGAAAACAAAGCCCAATATAGTCCAAAACAGTAGATAATATAACATGGAGCAATAAAAAATTATAGATACGTTGGAGACGTATCACTCACCGGCTGTAGTTAACATGGGCCTCCTACGAGCCTGTGGGATCGAAAGTATGTCTAGAGGGGGGGTGATTAGACTACTTGACCAAATAAAAACTTAACCTTTTCCCAATTTTAGTTCTTGGCAGATTTTAGCTATTTTAGGAAGAGTAAGCAATCATCACACAATTCAAGAAAGCATGCAAAGAGTATATTGGCAGCGGAAAGTAAAGCATGCAACTTGCAAGAATATAAAGGGAAGGGTTTGGAGAATTCAAACGCTATTGGAGACACGGATGTTTTTCCCGTGGTTCGGATAGGTGGTGCTATCCTACATCCATGTTGACGGAGACTTCAACCCACGAAGGGTAACGGTTGCGCGAGTCCACACAGGGCTCCACCCAAGGGCAACGGTTGTGCGAGTCCACGAAGGACCCCACCCACGAAGGGTCCACGAAGAAGCAACCACCCACAAAGGGTCCACGGAGAAGCAACCTTGTCTATCCCACCATGGCCATCGCCCATGAAGGACTTGCCTCACTAGCGGTAGATCTTCACGAAGTAGGCGATCTCCTTGCCCTTACAAACTCCTTGGTTCAACTCCACAATCTTGTCGGAGGCTCCCAAGTGACACCTAGCCAATCTAGGAGACACCACTCTCCAAGAAGTAACAAATGGTGTGTAGGTAATGAACTCCTTGCTCTTGTGCTTCAAATGATAGTATCCCCAACACTCAACTCTCTCTCATAGGATTTGGATTTGGTCGAAAGAAGATTTGAGTGGAAAGCAACTTGGGAAGGCTAGAGATCAAGATTCATATGATAGGAATGGAATGTCTTGGTCTCAACACATGAGTAGGTGGTTCTCTCTCAGAACAAATGAGTTGAATGATGTGTGTGTTCTGAGGGCTCTCTCACTGAATGAGAGAGTGGAGGGTAATATATAGCCTCCACACAAAATCCAACGTTACACAGTTTTCCCAATCTCGTGGGACCGAATCATAAAACTCGGTCTAACCAAAAGAGTAAACCTAGTGACCGTTAGGAATTTCGGTGGGACTGACCATCCAACTCGTAGGACCGATTCGGTTAGGGTTGGGCATAACGTAAATCTCGGTGAGACCGATTACACAAACTCGGTGAGACCGAATTTGGTATTAGCTAACCAGAGAGTTCAGGCAAACTTCGGTGGGAACCGATTTGCTCTTCGGTGGGACCGAGTGGAACTCGGTGAGACCGAAAAGTTATACAGGGAAACACTGAGTTTGCATTGCAATCTCGGTGGGACTGATTCGCTCTTTCGGTGGGACCGAAAAGTTACGAAAGGGAAATAGAGAGTTTGCAACCCCATCTCGGTGGGACCGAGATCCTTATCGGTAGAACCGAATTGCTAGGGTTTGGCAGTGGCTAATGACAAGTGAAACTCGGTGGCGCCGGATAGGAAGAATCGGTAGGACTGAGTTTGGCTTAGAGTTTAGGTCATATGTGGATATGGGAAAGTAGTTGAGGGTTTTGGAGCGTATCACTAAGCACATGAAGCAAGAGGCTCATTAAGCGACACCTCATCCCTCCTTAATAGTATTGGCTTTTCCTATGGACTCAAAGTGATCTTGGATCACTAAAATATGAAATGAAGAGTCTTGAGCTTTTGAGCTTGAGCCAATCCTTTGTCCTTAGCATTTTGAGGGTTCCACTTTCACATCCATGCCATGCCAATCATTGAGCTTTCCTGAAATAATCATCTTGGAATAGCATTAGCTCAATGAGCCATATGTTGTTATGAATTACCAAAACCACCTAGGGATAGTTGCACTTTCAATCTCCCCCTTTTTGGTAATTGATGACAACATATAGATCAAAGCTTCGACAAATGATAATAAGCATGAAATATATTGTCGCTTTGAGAAGTATGTGATAAGTAAGAGCTCCCCCTAAATTTGTGCATATTTAAAATTTGCTTTTGACTGCAAATGCACAAAGAGTTAGAGTCATGGGTTACTCTTCCATATCACATACATCTTGGTGGAGCACTCAAAATGATAAGAATGAAATACATGCACTCATCACCAAGAATAGTGGATGATCACAAACGATAGATAGAATGATAATATTTAAGCAAGCATTAAGCAAACATTAAGTGTAGCTTATGATCAAACACATGATCATCGATGTCTCACAGGCATAAGGACGTAGTATCTCACACACAGAAGCAAACAAAGTTCGAAGAAACCACCAAATAAAACAAGAGAGAAAAGCAACACTCTCTCTCTCTCGAAGCCTATGATCTATACATTTTCTCCCCCTTTGGCAACAAGTTACCAAAAAGTTCCTAGAAAATGCATAGTGCTAAGTCGACGCTCAGGCTTGATCTTCAGGTGGTGGTGGAGTCTGGATCACTCCAAGGACAAAGCCTTCGGTAGACGTGGTCGGAGTGGAAGCTGAAGTGGATGCTGGAGCTGGTGGAACTGAGGCTGTGGCTGGTGCAGATATTGTAGCTCTGGTGTCAGCAACTGGCAGTGCAGATGACCTCGGACCTCGTGGCACCCTCGCAAACGCATGAGTCGTGGTCCTGCCTCTCCTCTCATTCATGTCCTCCTGGAGCTGCTCCACTGCAGACTGAACTTCTATTACCTTGATGTCCAAGTCATAGAACCTCTGTTCCATGATCCTCTCTAAACTTGCCTGGTTCTGAGTCAGGGTGGCTATACTCTGCTCAATCCACAGGGTGGACGCAATCAAGTAACTGATCTGCTCTTGTTTGGTCTTCAAGAAATAGTCAGATGCCTCCGCTTGAGTAGGCATCCTGGCAGCTTTCTCCTTCTTCGCCTTCTCCTTCTGAGCTTGTGCATGGGCAGATGATGGTTCATTCTCTGTCATCACAACTTCATTGTTCTCAAAATCTAGACGGATGGGCAGGTGTTCCTTATCCAACAAATATACGCCCGTGCCCATCTTGGAGTTGATGGGCTCCTGAATCTGAGGGGCATATCCACAGCTCCTCTTCTGATCTGCCGCAGTCCTTTTGATTGTTTCCACTATAAGGCTCATAACTTTGAATTTTTGAGGCACGTCAAAAACATGAAGCAAATTGATCGCGTGACCTCTGATCATCTTGTGATCTCCAGACTTGGGCAGAAGGGTGTGCCTAAGGATCCAGTTGATCGTAGGCAATCCTGAGAGCAGATAATGCACTGAGCCAAACTTCAACGTGTCTAGTGCTTCATTCGGAATCTCCTTGTACATGTTGGACATGGAGTTGTGATCCATCTTTTTCTTGGCATAAATGTCCAAGTCATTTGCTTGCTCCTCTAGGGCATTGATCAGCTTCGCCCATTCCTCAACAGTAGAGTGGTACCTCGTACCCTCAGACATCCATGTAATCCTCCCATCTGGATAAAAGTGAGCTGTGGAGTAGAACTGCATGATGAGTTCCTCGTTCCACTTTGTGAGCTTTTGCCCAACAAAGTCCTCTACTCCACACGCCTTAAAGCTGTCCTGAACTCCTGGGTAGTACTCTTCATTATCCTTGATATAGGTCCAATCGACCCATCTCATGTCACATACGATTGGCTTCTTGTCAAGTAGCACTGTCTCATAGAAACCTTGCTGCTCCTTGGTATGAAATCTGTACTCCACTGCAGTCCTTCTCCTAGAAGCATATGGATATGCTTCTCTCCACTTCCTGAGCCCTGAGTCTCTCCTGAGCTTCATATCCTCAGCCACAGGATGAGCATCGTTGTGGTCTGGGATCTTGGGCTTGAGCTTCCGAAGGACACTCTCTTCCTCTTCCTCTGCACCAGTCTCAGGCACTGGGGCCTTGTTCTTCTCAGTGGTTGGGATGCTTCTTGTGTTTCTCTTTGGTGCACTTTTAGGCTTAGATGCAGCCTTAGGTGCTTCCTTGGGCTTGGATGCAGCTCCCCCTGACCTTATGGCATCTCCCATAAGTTTGGCTGCCTTGGGCGCTGGTGCAGCTGCCTCTTCATCCTCCTCCTCTTCTACCATAATGGAGGCCTTCCCAAGCACTCTAGCCACAGTCTTCTTCACTCTCTCTTTCCTCTTCTTGCCCTTAGCTGCAACGGGCTCAATGGGAACAGGCTTCTCAGTTGAGGCTCTAGCCTTTGACATGGGCTGCCTGCCTGCTGGCCTTTTGATTTTCAGGCTTGGCTTTGAGCCTTGAGCTGGCTCAACTCTCTTGGAAGTGGCCTCTTCTTCTGCCACATAGTCCTCATCTTCAGAATCTGAGGTTTTCTTCTTCCTTTGTCTCGTGGCAGCTTTAGGCAGGTTGCTGGCTCAACTCTCTTGAGGCAGATTCTGATTTTCAGGCCTGGCTTTGAGCCTTGAGCTGGCTCAACTCTCTTGGAAGTGGCCTCTTCTTCTACCACATTGTCCTCATCTTCAGAATCTGAGGTTTTCTTCTTCCTTTGTCTCGTGGCAGCTTTAGGCAGGTTGCTGGGTGTGCTCCTGCTGCCATCATCTGAGGAACTTGAGGGGCTAGTGCCCTCACTCAACTGCACTTGCTGCTCTGACAAGTTTTGACTGTCACTCTGGTCTGACATGTTGCAAACTGACTGCTGACCCTGTGAATAGATTATAGAGGAGATAGAGTGGATGAGCATCACAAAATGCAGAGATTTTTGCAAAAAGAATGATCCAAAAACTTAGTTTTAGTTTCCCACTGAAATCATCTCGGATCTACCGATTTTCAAACTCAGTGATACCGAAGCAGTTTTTGGAACCTAAACTAGTGAACTCGGTAGGACTGAGTCACAGTTTGGTGGCACCGAGACTGCTAGGGTTTCACTGAGTTCAAAAATCGGTCACACCGATAAGTAATTCTCGGTCAGACCAAGTCTCACTTGTGCAATGGCATAAGCCAAATCGGTGGGACCGAGTTTTTCAACTCGGTGGGTCCGAGATGGTTTCGGCGGAGACCTAAACCTAGAATTTTCGAATCAAACCTAATCTATGAGCGTTTTGACTGGATAGAAGTGTTTCAATCGTGGAAAGAATCAATATGATCACAATGTGCTAGGAATCAGATTGAGGAATAGCACAAAGATCAAGTCCATACCCTAGTTCGGCGGGGACTTGCTACGGCAGCAACGGCGGGGCACAAATCCCGTTGACGGCGACGGAGACCAGCGACTGGAGGCTGCTGGCGGCGAGAAGACGATCCGGAGACCTCGGGGGCAGAGCAGGCTATCGCGCGGGCGAAGGGGTTCGGAGAAATTTCCAAATTTTGCCCGTGACTATATATAGCCCGACCCTGTCGGTGTGACCGAGTTGAACAACTCGGTGGCACCGAGATTCATAACTGCGTGCAGTTACTAAAACTCGGTGAGACCGAAAGGTTCAAATCGGTTGCACCGAGATCGAAAACCTAGATCAACTTAATGATCTCGGTAGGACCGAAAGTGGAGTATCGGTCAGACTGAGAATCATAAAGAGGTTTTGGAAGTTTAAGTCTATGACGAATCAGGAGACTCCGAGCGCTCCTCACACAGAGTGGTTCGAATCTGACTTGATCAAATTTTGTGATGCAGCATGAATAGAGTTTGAGACGAGAAAAGCATAGATAGCTAGAGGAGGTTCTTAGGCATTCTTGTCCATCCACTTGGCAAAAAGAAATAAAACCGAACAATCAAAGCAACAAGTGGATGTCCTCGAATGAGTAAAATATGCAATCAGCATGCTCACACAATAAGATGGCAAATGAAATATGTGGCAAGGCATGCACAACCAATTCTAGCATCTATCAAGCAATTTGCGATGACTAGGTCATCTATATATGAGTATATTGACTTAGGAGTCAAGTGAGAACACTTGATCGTAGGTCATACTCATCATTTAAGCTCAAGCGGGGTTACCACTTTTACATAAAGAATTGTTTTGTTCACATCTTTAGAGTTGCTTTAGCTCAAGTCTTAGAGTAAAGCTCCCCCTAGATGTGATATCCCCCCTAAGAGGGATGAACTAACCTTGGGTTTTGTCGATGATGACTTCATGTAGATATTGAAGATGTGGATGCTCAATGTTGATGTAGATCTCTTGGAGCTATCCATTTGAGTGAATTGCACTTTCAATACCTACATGGGTTAGTCCCACAAGGAACAAACAAGGATATCCATGGACATAGAGTGATGCATACAAAATATGATGTCCATGAAAACTTTTAGGTTACCTTGTCCCTTGTCTTACCAACAAGAGGGTTTGTGACTCCTTGAACTAGTGCAAGATGTGGAAGTTGATTGCACTTATTCTTGCCAAAATGATAAGAGTGAAGTATGTTGGCGGAGTCACCCTCAAGAACTCTCTAGTTCTTCTTCTTTTGGATCCACATCATCTTGATGGGAATACTTGGAGTTGTAGTCGTACTTGATGAAGTGGAACTTGAAGAAGTCTTGGGAATCCACTTGACTAAGTTCTTAGGAGCTTCTTCAAATGCATCAATTTCCTCTTGAAGCTTGTCCTTGCCTTTTTGCTCGTAGTCTTGTGGTGGAAGATCATCTTGAGCTTGTGTCCCCTTGAAAGAAGTATACTTCTCTTGTTGAGGTACAAACTTTGTCTTGGGGTATTGATCTTCTTCCCATTCAACTCCATTGGCATTGAACTTTCGTTCAAAACCAACACCTTGATTCTTCCGGTGCATTCCTTGCTTGCGCACAATTTCCTCGAATTGCTTACTTCCGGCAAGGCTTTTGTACACTCCTTTCTCTATAATTCCCTTCAATAAGCTATTTTCTTGCTCAAGTGTAACTTGGCTAAGAGAATCATTAGTGGAATCAAGAGAACTACTAGAAGCAATAATATTGGATTTAGCATGATCATTGTTACTACTAGAGGAAGAATCTTTCTTGTTAGACTTGACTTGAGGCATGTAGTTGGATAAGAGTAAACGCTTGGCAATGTAAGAAGAACTTTGTCTTGCGGAGATCATCATTGATTGCCTTTAAGAACTCATGCTCTTGCTCAAGATTGAGCTTTTCAAGCGTAGTTCTCATGAGCTCTTAAAAAGTTCTCGATGATCTTCGAAGATAGTGTCATGAGCCTAACTAAGAGTTTTTAGTTCTTTAGTTAGAGCCTCAATCTTCTCCTTATCATTGTCATTCGTTTTATCTTGATTAGCATGATTAATTGGTCTTTCATCATAGTATTCATCACTAGAGTTGTCACCAAGCAAATCATCACCTAACAAGTCTTCTTCATCACTATTGAAATCAACATACTCGGGGTGTGTTACCTTAGGACCTTTGGCCATGAAGCATCTTCCAACTCCTTCATTTGGTGAGTCAAATATGTCGTAGGAGTTGGTTGACACAAGTGCTAGAACGGCAACACCTTCATCTTGAGTATCTTCGGAGTCGGAGTGATAACTTCTCTCGGAGTGGCTGTCGGAGTCGGAGCCGGATACCCATTCACCAACATGAGCTTGATGTCTTCATCTTGTGTAGCTCCTTGATGATTTTTCCTTCCTTTCCAAATCCTTGCTTCTCCGTGAGTATCTTCGTTCATAACGATCATCTCTACTCCTTCTCTCTCTTGGTGGTGATCCTTTGCTTCTTCTTTTTGGAGAATCTTCTCTTTCTCTTGTAGGGAGCCGTACACTCATTGGAATAGTGTCCGGGTCTTCCACAATTGTAACAGTTTCGCTCTCGACTAGAAGATCTTTTGTCATTGTAGGACCTTGATTTGGAGCTTCTATCTTTGCTTCTACTCTTGTAGAACTTGTTGAAGTTCTTCACCATTAAGCTCAGTTCTTCATTGAAGTCTTGTTTCTCACTTGATGATGTAGGGGCTTCGCATGAGGCTTTATAGGCACCACTTGATTTGTTGTGAAGTTCCTCTTTATCCTTAAGTGACATCTCATGAGCAACAATTCTTCCAATCACCTCCGTTGGCTTGAGATCTTTGTAATTGGGCATCATTTGGATCAATGTGCACACGGTATCATATTTTCCATCCAAGGCTCTTAGGATCTTATTGATGATGAATTTATCGGTCATCTCTTCACTTACTAAGCCGGCAATCTCATTTGTGATGAGAGCAAGCCTAGAGTACATTTCAGCGACACCTTCACCATCCTTCATCTTGAACTTGTCAAGTTGGCTTTGAAGCACATCCAACTTGGATTCCTTGACGGAGTCGGTACCTTCGTGCATATCATCAAAGTGTCCCAAATTTCCTTTGCATTCTCAAGGCGGCTGATTTTGTTGAATTCTTCGGGGCATAATCCGTTGAAGAGAATATCACAAGCTTGAGCATTGTATTGCAACATCTTCAACTCATCCGCGGTAGCTTCACGGTTTGGTTCTCTCCCATCAAAGAAGTCACCTTGCAAACCAACACACACAATAGCCCAAACAGCGGGGTTATGTCCAAGAATATGCATTTTCATTTTATGCTTCCAACTAGCAAAATTAGTACCATCAAAGTAAGGACCTCTATGGTGATAATTTCCCTCGCTAGACGCCATACTCTCTTAGGTTGTGAAACCAAGGCTATGACCACAAAAGCTATGGAGATCAAGCAAATGGAGACCAAAGCTCTGATACCACTTGTAGGATCGAAAGTATGTCTAGAGGGGGGGTGATTAGACTACTTGACCAAATAAAAACTTAACCTTTTCCCAATTTTAGTTCTTGGCAGATTTTAGCTATTTTAGGACAAGTCAAGCAATCATCACACAATTCAAGCAAGCATGCAAAGAGTATATTGGCAGCGGAAAGTAAAGCATGCAACTTGGCAAGAATATAAAGGGAAGGTTTGGAGAATTCAAACGCTATTGGGAGACACGGATGTTTTTCCCGTGGTTCGGATAGGTGGTGCTATCCTACATCCACGTTGATGGAGACTTCAACCCACAAAGGGTAACGGTTGCGAGAGTCCACACAGGGCTCCACCCAAAGGGGCAACGGTTGCGCGAGTCCACGAAGGGCTCCACCACGAAGGTCCACGAAGAAGCAACCACCCACAAAGGGTCCACGAAGAAGCAACCTTGTCTATCACCATGGCCATCGCCCACGAAGGACTTGCCTCACTAGCGGTAGATCTTCACGAAGTAGGCGATCTCCTTGCCCTTACAAACTCCTTGGTTCAACTCCACAATCTTGTCGGAGGCTCCCAAGTGACACCTAGCCAATCTAGGAGACACCACTCTCCAAGAAGTAACAAATGGTGTGTAGGTAATGAACTCCTTGCTCTTGTGCTTCAAATGATAGTCTCCCCAACACTCAACTCTCTCTCTCATAGGATTTGGATTTGGTGGAAAGAAGATTTGAGTGGAAAGCAACTTGGGAAGGCTAGAGATCAAGATTCATAGTAGGAATGGAATGTCTTGATCTCAACACATGAGTAGGTGGTTCTCTCTCAGAACAAATGAGTTGGAATGATGTGTGTGTTCTGATGGCTCTCTCACTGAATGAGAAAGAGGTGGAGGGGTATATATAGCCTCCACACAAAATCCAACCGTTACACACAATTTACCAATCTCGGTGGGACCGAATCATAAAACTCGGTCTGACCGAAAATAAACCTAGTGACCGTTAGGAATTTCGGTGGACTGACATGCAACTCGGTAGGACCGATTCGGTTAGGGTTTGGGCATAACGTAATCTCGGTGAGACCGATTACACAAACTCGGTGAGACCGAATTTGGTAATTAGCTAACCAGAGAGTTGGTCAGGCAAACTCGGTGGGACCGATTTGCTCTTTCGGTGGGACCGAGTGGAACTCGGTGAGACCGAAAAGTTACAAAGGGGAAACACTGAGTTTACATGCAATCTCGGTGGACCGATCGCTCTTTCGGTGGACCGAAAAGTTACGAAAGGGAAACAAAGAGTTTGCAACCCATTCTCGGTGGGACCGAGATCCTTATCGGTACGACCAAATTGCTAGGGTTTCGTAGTGGCTAATGACAAGTGAAACTCGGTGGCGCCGGATAGGAAGAATCGGTAGGACCGAGTTTGGCTTAGAGTTTTGGTCATATGTGGATATGGAAAGTAGTTGAGGGTTTTGGAGCATATCACTAAGCACATGAAGCAAGAGCTCATTAAGCAACACCTCATCCCTCCTTACTAGTATTGGCTTTTCTATGGACTCAATGTGATCTTGGATCACTAAAATATAAAATGAAGAGTCTTGAGCTTTTGAGCTTGAGCCAATCCTTTGTCCTTAGCATTTTGAGGGTTCCACTTTCACATCCATGCCATGCCAATCATTGAGCTTTCCTGAAATAATCATCTTGGAATAGCATTAGCTCAATGAGCTATATGTTGTTATGAATTACCAAAACCACCTAGGGATAGTTGCACTTTCAATCTCCCCCTTTTTGGTAATTGATGACAACATATAGATCAAAGCTTCGACAAATGATAATAAGCCATGAAATATATCGTCGCTTTGAGAAGTATGTGATAAGTAAGAGCTCCCCCTAAATTTGTGCATATTTAAGATTTCTTTGGACTGCAAATGCAAAGGAGTTAGAGTCATGGGTTACTCTTCCATGTCACATACATCTTGGTGGAGCGCTCAAAATGATAAGAATGAAATACATGCACTCATCACCAAGAATAGTGAATGATCACAAACGATAGATAGAATGATAATATTTAAGCAAGCATAAGCAAACATTTAAGTGTAGCTTATGATCAAACACATGATCATCGATGTCTCACAAACATAAGGACGTAGTATCAACACTCAAAAGCAGAAAAGTTCGAAAAACCACCAAATAAACAAGATAGAAAAGCAACACTCTCTCTCGAAGCCTATGATCTATACATCTTCTCCCCTTTGGCAACAAGTTACCAAAAAGTTCCTAGAAAATGCATAGTGCTAAGTCGTCGCTCAGGCTTGATCTTCAGGTGGTGGTGGAGTCCGGATCACTCCAAGGACGAAGGCTTCTGTAGATGTTGAAGTAGTCGCTGGAGTTGGAGCTGAAGTAGATGCTGGAGCTGAGGCTGTAGCTGGTGCTGAGGTGGTGGCTCTGGTGTCAGCAACAGGCACGGAAGACGACCTCGGGCCTCGTGGCACTCTAGAAAAAGCATGAGTGGTAGTCCTTCCTCTCCTCTCATTCATGTCCTCCTGGAGCTGCTCCACTGCAGAATGAACTTCTGTTACCTTGACATCCAAGTCATAGAACTTCTGTTCCATGATCCTCTCTAGGCTCTACAGATTTTAGTGAGGTTGGCCAGACTTTGCTCAATTCTCAGCGTGGATGCAATCAAGTAACTGAGCTGCTCTTGTTTGGTCTTCAAGAAGTACTCAGATGCCTCCTCTTGAGTAGGCATCCTGGCAGCTTTCTCCTTCTTCGCCTTCTCCTTCTTTGCATATGCTTGTGCAGACGATGGCTCATTCTCTGTCATCACAACTTCATTGTCCTCGAAATCTGGACGGATGGGCAGGTGTTCCTTATCCAACAAATATATGCCCGTGCCCATCTTGGAGTTGATGAGCTCCTGAATCTGAGGGGCATATCCACAGCTCCTCTTCTGATCTGCAGCTGTCCTCTTAACTGTTTCCACAATGAGACTCATGACCATACACACAACGGGCCTTCTACATGGTGTAGAAACAATGGGCCTTATACGGGCCATACACACAATGGGCCTTCTATGGGCCGTATCATCAATGGGCATTCTACGAGCCGTATGATCGGTTGGCCAAACATGGGCCAATAATAGACCACATTATGGTTGTAAATGGGCTAGAGTTGAAATCGTTCATGGATCGACCATAACGGGCCGTCGTTAATCGGCCGTATTTTGATGACGCTACGAAAATGACCCAACGTATTAACGTGCCTCAAACGGGCCGACTGTAACCACGGGCTGAATTTGGCCCACAAGCAGAAAATGACAGTAACGGGCCATAAGTAAACGAATGTGGAAATGAGCCCAAGAATAAATGGGCCCCGAGAAAGCTGAAAGATAACATGGGATGGAAACGGCTCAACGAAATAATGGGCCATTAATGGGCATAAAGTGATACACTATTCAATACGGGCCAGTTTCACCACGTGCCATTAATGGGTATAAAGTGATACACTGTTCATTATGGGCAAATTTTACCACGGGCCATTAATGGGCCGAGAGTAATAAGGGCCTCATATGGGCCGAAAGATGTCATGGGCCATACATGGGCCGGAAGTTAAAACGGGCTGGAATTATATTGGACGGCCCAAATGACGCTACTGGGCCTAATTCGGATAGGCCGTAAACGGGCCCTGGGTTAGCGGGCTGTAAATGTGCTATATGCGAACATGCCGTTAACAGGCTTGCCGTGGGCTGGCCCGCCACCTTTTGACCAAGTCAAACGGGCCGGCCTTTTCACAAGAATAGGCCTCTGTTGGGCCGTGCCACGTGTCGACGTATCATAGGCGCTTTGGGTCCAATGAGGTGGATGACATCTGTCTCAACGGTGAGCCGACACGTGTTTCCTCCAGCCAATGATGATTTTACACGTGGAAAATCCCCATTGGTCGGGGCTGTTAACGGGTTATCGGATCCAAAACCGGACCCGATAGCTTAAAGGCGTTCCATTACGGTGGATGCCACGTGTCGGTCACCCTTGACGAAAGCACTTCTGTGACGCGCGATTTATCGTCATGGAAGTGGACACTTCCATGATGATAATTTTGGTAATGTCATGGAACACTTCTATGACAGCACATGTATGACTATCTTGATTCTGTCATAAATTTGTCATCGGTGTACATGCATGACAGAAAACGTGACCTAATGTGACAAACACGTATCATCATGGAAGTGTATTTTTTTGTAGTGGATCTAATAGAGATAGGTATAAAAGATAAGTAAAAGGCAAAACCAAATAAATATAAATATATTGCAGCAAGGTATTTTTGGGTTTTTGGTTTTATAGATATGAAAATATATGTTTAGAAATAGACCCGGGGGTCATAGGATTCACTAGAGGCTTCTCTCTTGAAGAAAGTATACGATGGGTGAACAGATTACTGTTGAGCAATTGGTAGAAAAGCGCATAGTTATGACGATATCAAATGCAATGATCATGAATATAGGCATCACGTCTCTGATACATCTCCATCATATCTACTTTTCCTAACGCTTTTCCACTTGTTTTGGACTCTAATTTGCATGATTTGAATGAAACTAACTCGGGCTGACGCTGTTTTCAGCAGACCTACCATGGTGTTGTTTTTTTTGTGCAGAAATAGAAGTTCTCAGATTGGAACAAAACTTTGCAAGGATTTTTTTATATAATAAAAGAGAATTGCTCGAGCCAATAACCACCGGAGGGGGCCCCTGGGTGAAGACAACCCACTAGGGCGCGCCCCCTCCTGGCGCGCCTAGGTGGGTTGTCCCCGCCTAGTGGCCCACAGACCCTGAGTCCAACTCCATAAATACCTATTTTTCCAGAAAAAATGAGCGATAAAGAATTATCGCGTTTCACGAGACAGAGCCACCGCCGCCTCCTGTTCTTCATTGGGAGGCCAGATCTGGAGTCTGTTTGGGGCTCCGGAGAGGGGGATCTTCGATCTTTGAAATCACCAACCCTTCTCCATCGCCAATTCCATGATTCTCCCCACTGGGAGTGAGTAATTCCTTCGTTGGCTCGCTGGTCTGTGAGGAGTTGGATGAGATTCATCATGTAATCGAGTTAGTTTTGTTAGGGCTTGATCCCTAGTATCCACTATGTTCTGAGATTGATGTTGATATGACTTTGCCATACTTAGTGCTTTTCACTTTGGACCCGGGTGCCATGATTTCATATCTGAACCATTTATGTTATCACCATTATATCTATGTTCTAGATCCTATCTTGCAAGTTATATTCACCTATTACGTGTTATGATCCATAAACCCCAGAGTGACAGTAGTCGGGATACTTTCCATGATGACCGTAGTTTTAGGAGTTCATGTATTCACTATGTGTTAATGCTTTGTTTCGGTTCTCTATTAAAAGAAGGCCTTAATATCCCTTAGTTTCCAATTGAACCCACTGCCACGGGAGGGTAGGACAAAAGATGTCACGCAAGTTCTTTCCATAAGCACATATGACTATTTACGGAATACATGCCTACATTATGTTTATGAACTGGAGCTAGTGCTGTATCACCCTAGGTTATGACTATTATATGATGAATATCATCCAACGAATTCACCGATCCCATGCCTACGAATTTCTCTTATATTGTTTTTGCTAAGTCACTACTGCTATCATTACTGTTACACTTACTACAAAATCACTGCTATCACTGTTACTGTTATTATTGCTATTGCTACTGCTATCAAAACTATCAAACTACTTTGCTACTGATCACCATGCTGCACATAATTAATCTCCAAGTGTGGTTGAATTGACAACTCAGCAGCTAATACTTGCAAATATTCTTTGGCTCCCCTTGTATCGAATTAATAAATTTGGGTTGAATACTCTACCCTCGAAAACTATTGCGATCCCCTATACTTGTTCGTTATCAAGACATTTTTCTGGCGCCGTTGCCGGTGAGCATTGCTATATTTGTTGAGTGACTTGGGATTATTATCAAATTACCACCATGAAGAATCTGAAGGTTACCAAGACTAAGAGATATTTCCCTCTAAGACGAGGGGGGGGGGTAAGGAACTGCCATCTAGCTTCGCACTTGATTCGCCTTCTATTTTGAGTAAACTTGCAACACCACAACATGCTATTAATTCTCATATGTCGCAAGTTATTGATGATGTGACTTCTGTGGATAATTTCTTACGATGATGCTAGTACCTTGTTTGATGATAATGTGCCACTAGGTGATTTTCTTGATGAACAAATTGCTAGAGCTAAAGAGAATGAAATTACTAAAATGGATGAAATACTTGAAACTGAAAATCTTGAAACACCTATTAGACCTAGTCCTCCTAGATATTAATTTCCTAAGATACCGGAAGGTCATGCTATGGATGAGGAGACAACTAGAGACTTTCTTACTTGCAATGATAGAGATGATCTTAAGAAATTATTATGCAAACTGAAAGAAATTTTTTTGAATGCTAGAATGAAATGTGATCCTAAGTTTGCTACTTCACCTATCTTTGTTGATGCCAAGGATTATGAATTCTCTGTCGACCTAGAGTTAATCACTTTGGTTGAATCTGATCCTTTCCATGGTTATAAAACTGAAACTATTGTGGCACACTGATACATCTCCAACATATCTATAATTTATGAAGTATTCATGCTATTTTATTATCATTCTTTGATGTTTTACAATAATTTTGTAGCAACTTCACATCATTTTTGGTACTAACCTATTGACCCAGTGCCCAGTGCCAGTTGCTGTTTTTGCTTGTTTTTTACATCGTAGGAAATCAATATCAAATGGAGTCCAAACACCGTGAATCTTTTTGTAGATTTTTTTATGGACTAGAAGACCACCAATGGGCCAGAGCAGCACCTGGGAGGGTGCCCCAAGGGGGGCACAACCCACCAGGGCGCGCCTGGGGGCCCAGGCACGCCCAGGTGGGTTGTGCCCACCTCAGTGGCCTCCTGCACCCCCTCTTTACCCTATAAATTCCGAAATATTCCAAAAACCCTCGGGGTTAACCTAGATCAGATGTTCTACCGCCGCAAGGCACTGTAGCCACCAAAAACCAATCTAGGCCCTTTCCGGCACCCTGCCGGAGGGGGGAATCATCTCCGATGGCCATCTTCATCATCCCGGTGGCCATCACGATGATGAGAGAGTAGTTCACCCTCTGGGCTGAAGGTTTGTACTAGTAGCTATGTGTTTAATCTCTCTCTCTCTCTCTCTCTCTCGTGTTCTTGAGATGTCACAATCTTGATGTATCGCGGGCTTTGTTAATATAGTCGGATCATATGGTGTTTTCCACTTTCTATCTTGTTGTGATGAATTGTGTTTTTCCCTTTGAGATTTCGTTGTTATCGGACTGAATACTTCTATGGACTTGAGAACACTTGATATATGTCTTGTAATTGAATGCTCGTGCTGAAAATGGGGTATCATATTGATTCACTTGATATATGTTTTGGCACTCAACTCGCGGATTCCCGAGGTGACATTGGGGTAATCTATGCATAGGGGTTGATGCATTTCGTGTCTTTGTTTCTCCAGTAGAAATCTTGGGGCACTCTTTGAAGTTCTTTGTGTTGGATTGAATATTATGAATTTGAATTTGCTTTGGTGTTATTTTAGTACGAACTCTTGGTTAGATTGATCAGAAAGAATAGCTTCATGTTATTTTAGTACGAACTCTAGGATAGATTGATCGGAAAGAATAGCTTTGAGGTGGTTTCGTACCCTACAAACAATTCCTTCTTATGTTCCTTGCTATATAGGAACTTTGGAGTGATTCTTCGTTGCACGTTGAGGGACGGTTATATGATCCAATTATATTAGCACTGTTGAGAGATTGCACTAGCAAAAGTATGTACCCTAGGCCTCATTTCCAAGCATTGCAATACCTTTTTTATGCCTGTTTATTATTTGCTACCTTGCTTTTTTATTTAATCAGATTATAAAAATATATTTCTACCATCAATATTAGACTGTTATCACCATTCCTTCGCCGAACTAGTGCACCTATACAATTTTCCATTGTATTGGGTGTGTTGGGGACACAAGAGATTTATTGTATTTGGTAGCAGGGTTGTTTGAGAGAGACCATCTTCATCCTACACCTCCCACGGATTGATAAACCTTAGATCATCCACTTGAGGGAAAATTGTTACTGTCCTACAAAACTCTGCGCTTGGAGGCCCAACACGAGTCTAGAAGAATAAAGTTGTGTAGTAGACATCAAGCTCTTTTCTGCCGCCGTTGCCAGGGAGGTGAGTGCATGAAGGTATATCTTTAGATCTTGCAATTGAATCTTTTAGTTTCTTGTTTTATCACTACTTTTGTTTATAAAAGAAAACTACGAAATAAATGGAGTTGAGGTTGCATCATATTATTCATCTTTATAATGTATTTCGTGAAAATGATGGAAAGGAAAATTGTGCTCAATTGATAGAAGAAGAATTCAATAGAATGTTTGGTATAAATGATGTGCATGATTGCAATGTTGTTAGTATGAATTCTTTGAATATCCATGATGCTAATGATATGCAAAGCCATAAGCTTGGGGATGCTATATTTGATGAAGATGATATTTTTAGTCCCCCAAGATTTGATGTGCAAATTTGTTATAATGATTGCATGCCTCCAATTTATGATGATTATAATGATGAAAGTGTATTTGGAGAGGTCATGACTTTATTTAGTGATGAATCCACTATTTTGGAAGAGGTTTCTATTGATTGTGACAACAAAGTTGCTATCTATGTTGATTATGTTGATGACATATATATTATAGAGAATAATTGTAAGCATGAAACTTGTCATCATGATTCTTATTTCCAATCCCATGATAGTTATTTTGTTGTGTTTGCTCCCACTACTATACATGAGAATAATTTTGCGTATGTGGAGAGTAATAAAATTTCTATGCTTATGTATCATGAAAAGAATGCTTTATGTGATAGATATTTTGTTGAATTCATTCGGAGATGCTACTGAAAATTATTATGATAGAGGAACATATTCTTGTAGGTATTGAAATAATATCAAGTTTCCTCTCTATGTGTTGAAAATCTTGAAGTTTTGCTTGTTTTGCCTTCCTATGCTAGTTGATTCTTGTTCCCATAAATTGTTTGCTCACAAAATCCCTATGCATAGGAAGTGTGTTAGGCTTAAATGTGCTTGCCATGTGATTCATTATGATCTTGTTATGTTTCAATTCTTATATTTTATGGGAGCATCATTGAAATCATCATGCCTAGCTAAAAGGCATTAAAGAAGAGCGCTTGTTGGGAGACAAACCAACACTTTTACCTACTGTTTTTGTGTGTTTACATGATTATTCTACTTTAGTAATCATGTTTATTGTTTTTGTTTCAATAAAGTGACAAGTAAGACCTTTGGGATGGCTTATGGTGATAGTTGATTTGATCTTGCTGAAACACATAAACTTTTGTGCTCAGGAAAACAATTCTCGTATTTAACAGAAGCGTGATAAATACCGAATCTTTTTGCAGAAGACTAGTAGACAAATTTCCCAGGTTTTCCTAATTTTTCAGAATTTTTAGAGTAACATAAGTATGGTTGGAGTACAGATTACTACAGACTGTTCTGTTTTTGACAGATTCTATTTTCAATGCATAGTTTGCTTGTTTCCTAGTTTCTATGGCTTATATTGCTCAATATAAATTGTGGAAATGATATTCTACAATAAGCATTGTGTGATAACAATTATGAATCTTGTCTTTGACAGTACCAAAAGTGAAATGGTTTACTCTTTATCATACTAACCTATCTCACAAAGTTCCGTTAAGTTTTATGTGATTGAAGTTCTAAAGTTTTGGGTGAGATGTCAATATGAGGAGAATAAAGAGTGACAAGACTCTAAGATTGGGGATTATCAAAGCACCCCAAGGTAATATTCAAGGAAGATCCAAGCAACTAAGCTTGGGGATGCCCCGGAAGTTATCCCCTCTTTAGTCTCCAACATTATCGGTAACCTCACTTGGAGATATGTTTTCATTCGTCACATGATATGTGTTTTGCTTGGAGAATCATTTTATTTTGTTAGGATTTGATTTCTGTTATTTAGAATATATTTTTTTCATCTTTTATTTCAATAAAAATGGCAATGATAGCCTTTACTATGCTTATTTTGCAAGTCTACATGTTGCTGTTTCAAAACAGAAAGTTTATTGATGTTTCAAAAATTCCCTTGAAAATTCAGAATATGATAAAATGTTGAAACTTTCTGCAAAATAATCTATGATAAATTTTGTACAGTGTGTAATTTTTTCATATTTTTTGGAATTTAACAAGTATTGGTACTCTTGCATTCTTTACAGACTGTACTGGTTTGGCAGATTGTTGTTATGTTTGCATATGTTTGCTTGTTTAATGATTCTATTTGAGGATAGGAGTATTAAATATGCAGAGGCATTTAGTATACAATGTTGAATAATAATTTTAGTGATTTTCTACAGTATATAATGATAAGGTTTTTGCATTGGTTTATACTGAGTTCTTGTTGAGTTTTGTCTGGATGGAGCTTTTGAGATTTATGAAAACCGTGATATGAGAAGAATTAAGGAGACAAAAAAGCTCAAGCTTGGGGATTCCCAAGGCATCCCAAGATAATAATTCAAGAAGTCTCAAGCATCTAAGCTTGGGGATGCCGTGGTAGGCATCCCACCTTTCCTCATCAATAATTATTGGTTAGTATCAGTTGAGCCTAAGTTTTTGCTTCTCCACATGATGTGTGATATTCTTAGAATGTCATTTTATTTCGTTTTTTCTTGCTGTTTTAATAAAATTCTTAGATATTAAGTTTTTAAATAAAATAGAGTCCTCAAATAGTTTCCAGGGAGGCTAAGTAAGCGGCATTCACATCCCGTCAACGAAGCTCTTTTCTATGGAATTGCTCTTGTACTTCACTTATATCCTATGAGTAAATTGTTGAATAAATTGAATGTCATGAAGTTGAAATCATATCATGCCTAGTGGTATCTTCACATTGGGCTTAGAAAGTGAAACCTTTTGAGGCTTGACAATCACAATATTGCTTTATTTTTACAGAAAGACTGTAAGGGAACCCCATACAGTATAATTGGTGCAACAAACCCAAATTGCAAGTACCATGCCTTGAACCTGGGTGGGTGGGAAGGTATCAACCCCTTCCCACCACTAGGCTATGCCTTAGTCTGCAATCACAATATTGTTCATACAAGCAATTCATGAATAATTAGTATAAGGAAGAGAACTTTCACATGCAAATACACTATCTTGGAAATCTTTTGTGATTGTGAGCCCCCATCAAAATATTATATGCCAAAATTGTTGACGTTGGACAAGGAAGACAACGTAATGGTTTATGTTTGTTCATATTCACATAGAAGTTATATTGTCATATATCCTTCAACATGTGGTGCTTGCCCCCCATCCTTGCTAGCCAAAAATTCCGCACCAAGTAGTGATACTACTTGTGCATCCAAAAACCCTTAAACCCAAATCTTATCTTCAAGAGTCCACCATACCTACCTAAGGATTGAGCAAGATCCTTCAAGTAAGTTGTCATAGGTTCAATAAGGCAATATAAATTGCTTCTAAAAGTGCGAGATCATTTAGTGTAAAAGGAAATTGAGCATTGTACGAACTTGTGATGGTGAAGAATAAAAGCGACAAACTGCATAATAAATGTTGCCATCACAAGAGGCAATACAACATGGCGTTATTTTGCACTAATGGGTTGAGCATACAAACAAAGAAGTGCATGGCAAGCTCTGCTTCCCTCTGCGAAGGGCCTAACTTTTACTTTTATGTATTTACTTTTATGCAAGAGTCAAAGTTTCTCTCTATTCCTTTCTATTTTTCTCCTTTGGCAAGCATCATGTGGTGAGGAAAGATATAGGCACATATATCCAGTTGGATATGGGTAGCATTATTGTTGACATCACCCTTGAGGTGAATACGTTGGGAGGCAAAACAATAAGCCCCTATCTTTCTATGTGTCCGGTAGAAATGTTTTGCTCATGTGTGTGCGGTGAGCGTTAGCAATCATAGAAGACTATATGATGGTTGAGTATGTGGAGTTCTTACTTAGACTCTGTTGAATAAGTTAAATTACAATTGCTTGGTGACTAAGAACATAGGTTGTTCAGTTTCAAGAGAATTCATTGTTTGAACCTTAACATGTGAATTGGTTGCTACTATAACATGAGAAGTTTTACAAGAAAGAGTTGTTGACATGATGCTAGGAAAAGTGATTGAAATTATCATTGATCAAACTTATGCACTTTGTTAGCATTCACACTTCATAAATTATTTATTTTATCATTTATCTACCCGAGGAGGAGTAGGAATTAAGCTTGGGGATGCTGATACGTCTCCAACGTATCTATAATTTATGAAGTATTCATGTTGTTTTATTATCATTCTTGGATGTTCTACAATCATTTTATAGCAACTTTATGTCATTTTTTGGACTAACCTATTGACCCAGTGCCCAGTGCCAGTTGCTGTTTTTTTCTTGTTTTTTACATCACAGGAAATCAATATCAAACGGAGTCCAAACACCGTGAAACTTTTTGTGGATTTTTTATGGACCAGAAGACCACCAATGGGCCAGAGCAGCACCTGGGGGGGTGCCCCGAGGGGGGCACAACCCACTAGGGCCCAGGCGCGCCCAGGTGGGTTGTCCCCACCTCGGTGGCCTCCCGCACCCCCTCTTTACCCTATAAATTCCCAAATATTCCAAAAACCCTCGGTGTTAACCTAGATCAGAAGTTCCGCGTCCGCAAAGCTCTGTAGGCACCGAAAACAAATCTAGACCCTTTCTGGCACCCTACCGGAGGGGGAATCATCTCCGGTGGCCATGTTCATCATCTCGGCAGCCACCACAATGAGGAGGGAGTAGTCCACCCTCGGGGCTGAGGGTTTGTACCAGTAGCTATGTGTTTAATCTCTCTCTCTCTCTCTCTCATGTTCTTGAGATGTCACGATCTTGATGTATGCTTGTCCTCAAGCAATTCAGTTGATAAACTGAAAGTGATAAAGAAAAACTTTTACAAACTCGGTTTGCTCTTGTTGTTGTAAATATGTAAAGCCATCGTTCAAGTTTTTAGCAAAGATTATGATCTAACTATATTCACAATAACATTTAGGTCTCATGTTTACTCATATCAATGGCATAATCAACTAGCGAGCAATAATAATAAATCTCGGATGACAACACTTTCTCAAAACAATAATAATATGATATAACAAGATGGTATCTTGTTAGCCCTTTCTGAGACTGCAAAACATAAATGCAGAGCACCCCTGAAGATCAGGGGCCGACTGGAAATTGTAATTCATGGTAAAAGAGATCCACTCATACTCAATGTAAACTAATACTAATACATGCAAATGACAGCGGTGCTCTCCAACTGGTGCTTTTTATAAAGAGGACGATGACTCAACATAAAAGTAAATAGATAGGCCCTTCGCAGAGGGAAGCAGGGTTTGTAGAGATGCCAGAGCTCGGTTTTGAAATAGAGATGAATAATATTTTGACCGGTATACTTTCATTGTCAACATAACAACCGAGAGATCTCGATATCTTCCATTCTACACACATTATAGGCGGTTCCCAAGCAGAATGGTAAAGTTTATACTTCCCCACCACCAACAAGCATCAATCCATGGATTGCCTGAAACAAAGGGTGCCTCCAACTAACAACAATCCTGGGGGAGTTTTGTTTGCAATTATTTTGATTTGGTTTGAGCATGGGACTGGGCATCCCGGTGACTAGCCATTTTCTCGTGTGTGAGGAGCGGAGTCCACTCCTCTTGAGAATAACCCGCCTAGCATGGAAGATACATACAACCCTAGTTGATACATGATCTATTCGAGCATACAAAACAGAATTTCATTTGAAGGTTTAGAGTTTTGCGCATACAAATTTACTTGGAACGACAGGTAGATACTGCATATAGGAAGGTATGGTGGACTCATATGGAATAACTTTAGGGGTTTATGGAGTTGGACGCACAAGAAGTATTCCCGTTTAGTACAAGTGAAGGCTAGAAAGAGACTGGGAAGCGACCAGCTACAGAGCGACAACATTCATGAACATGCATTAAAATTAATCAACACTAAATGCAAGCATGAGTAGGATATAGTTCGCCATGAACATAAGCATAGTGGAGGCTATGTTGATTTTATTTCAACTACATGCGTGAACATGTGCCAAGTCAAGCCACTCGAATCGTTATAAGGAGGATACCACCCTATCATGCCACATCATAACCATTTTAATAGCATGTTGGCACGCAAGGTAAACCATTATAAACTCCTAGCAAATTAAGTATGGCATGAGCAACTATAATCTCTAATTGTCATTGCAAACATGTTTCATTCATAATAGGCTGAATCGGGAACGATGAACTAATCATATTTACAAAAACAAGAGAGGTCGAGTTCATACCAACTTCTCTCATATCAATCAGTCCATCATATATCCTCATTATTGCCTTTCACTTGCACAACCGAATAGTGTGGATAATAATAATAGTGCACGTGCATTGGACTAAGCTGGAATCTGCAAGCATTCAATACAAGGGAGAAGACAAGGTAATATGGGCTCTTTGTTAGATCAACAATAATGCATATGAGAGCCACTCAACATTTTCATTAAGGTCTTCTCCTCTCGACCCCCACAGAAAAGAAAAGAAACAAAACTATTTACACGGGAAAGCTCCCAACAAGCAAAAGAAGAACAAGAAATCTTTTTGGGTTTTCTTTCAATTATTACTGCTACAACCATGGAACGTAAACTAGCTAAAAGCTACAACTATTTTTTTGTTTTTCTTATGGTTTTTCAAACACACAAGAAGAAAGCTTAAAACAGAAAATAAACTAGCATGGATGATACAATAAAAAAGTATGAGCACCGACAACTGGCATGAGTGTGTGAACATGAATGTAATGTCGGTGAGTGATATGTACTCCCCCAAGCTTAGAATTTTGGCCTAAGTTGGTCTATAGCCATGGCTAGCCTGGTCGATATCCGAAGTTGAAGTTGGGGTTGTACCGAGATGTAGCAGCTACTGCTTGAAGAGCTGCAGCCTGGAGGCGAGCTGCCTCCGTCCTCCTCTCGTACTCGTTCGCCTCCTCCCTAGTTATAACATATCTCTCTTTTGTCTGAAAGTCAAAGAAAGCAGGAGCAGGGAGAGCAACATGGACGGTGCGCCGTCTGTCAAAGATTAGTTGGTACTGGAGGAACGGATCGTTCCTCTCAACAAACTAATGACGAACCATAGCATTATAATCTAGATAAGGAGGAGGCAATTCAATATCATTCTCATGTATGGGTATCTCAAGAAAATTTGCTACACAAGTTGCATAAATTCCACCAAAATAGTCTCCAGTTAATCTATTAAGATGCAACCTACATGCAACAATAGCCCCCAAGTTGTATTGTTTATCACCCAGCACCGCACTCTTGAGGACACTAAGATCTGGAACACACATGTGGCAAGCCTCATCTTTACCGTTAATGCATCTACCCACGAAGAGAGCAAAATAATGTATGGTAGGAAAATGAATGCTCCCTATGGTAGCTTGTGTTATTTCTCTAGATTCCCCCACACAGTGATACTAGCAAGAAAGTCTTTAAATTCAGATTTGCGTGGTTCACTAACACTACCCCATTGTGGGAGTATACAAGCAATATTAAAATCTTCTAAATCCATAGTATAAGATTTATCATAGAGATGAAATAGGACAGTGTGAGAATTGCGTGTCGATGTAAATTTAAACCTTTTCACAAAGGAATCAGTGAGATGATAATATTGGGGGCAGAAACCTCTTACTCCCACCGTAACTCAATTATATGGACCTGATGCCTCTCCTCCCACCCACGGCCTAGGTTTTTCGGTGATCTACACTTCTAGCCAGGGAATTGTGGATCTTCCCCGCTCATCTACTCCGGCGTCTTCTGATCTACACATCTATACCCATCACATATGGGTCCTTCTGGTGGATCAACGTTGGATTTGGACTTCTCGGCGGGCTCCATCTTTGCGGATAAGGTTTTCACCTCTTGTGGGAGATTTGTCAATCCCACGGATGACACGGGCCATTTCATTATGGTTGTGTCTTTTAGCAGACATGATTTCTATCTTAATGAAGATTTAGTGGCGGCTGCCTTGGAATCAGCAATTGGGGGATCGGCCATTGATTTGTCGGTACAACTCATCAAGGACAAGGTATTTTCATTTATTGTCTCCTACAAGCAAGTTGGCCTCTACATCCTTCAATTGAGATTGTTTGCATGCCCACATTTCAAATGCTATTTTCATCTTTCGGGGAAGGGTGGTCCTAACTGGAAAGGTGAGTTTTAGATCTGGAAAAAGGAATGTGATGTTGAGTGGATTCTTGTTAGTCCCTCCAAAAAGCGTGCTACTTTGGGTATGATTGCTATGCATAGACCACCGTCAAAATCATCTCTTTGATCAGGTTCATCTATGGGGAAGAAACTTTCCTTTGCCACGTTTCAGCAGTATCCAGCTTGTAAGGGTTATAGATACCCTGCTACACAACTCTGTGTTGATACGATTTCTGAGGCCGGTTTGTAACATCCCAAAATTCTAAATTTTGGAATGTTATATTAAATAGATAGATTTGATTGATTGTTTGATTGATTGACTGAAAGTGAGTGAATCCGAAACTTTTTTGAAAGTTAAATGAGAGGGAATAAAAGGACTTTCCCAAACTTTCACCTTTTGCATTTTGATCTCCGTGAATTCAAATTCTTTTCAAATACAAAACCCTCGAGAGAAGATGACATGACTTCTTCCATTTAAATAAATGAAAAGGGTTTTGAAAAGATTTGAATTTCATTTGGAAATATTTTTAATTCAGAAACTTCAAGCAACTCAATGATTTTCATGAGAGAAGATAAAATGACTTCTTCAAATTATATGAAATATGAGTTGGGAGTTTAAAAGGATTAAAATTTAAAATCCTTTTGAAATTATTTTCAATTTGGAGTTATTTGGGTTTTATTCAAATTATTTTTCTCCAAAAATAAAATATACGGAAAATAGGGTAACATGATTCCCTACATCAGAAAATTGGAGAGAAATAAATTTGAATTAATTTTGGTATTTTTATAATGATTTTTATTGGATTTTAGTAGGGTAGTAGCACTCTTTGCTTTATTTGAATTTGTGTGGATTTTATTTGACGTTAGAAAAATGTTCATGCTGTAGAAAATCTTTTTTTGAAAATTTTGATATATTATATGCCTATTTAATATATTTGTTATTTTCTGTTTTTATTTGTTTG